>NC_073302.1:383224733-383524733 GCF_027595985.1 Sorex araneus | reverse complement strand
GCTCCAGAGCGCACCAGTAACATCTCCATTGTGAGACTTGTTGTTACTGTTTTTGGCATATTGAGTATGCCACGAGTAGCTTGCCAGGCTCTGCTGTGCAGGTGGGATACTGTCTGTAGCTTGCTGGGCTCTCCGAGAGGGATGGAGGAATCGAACCCGGGTCAGCTGTGTGCAAGATAAACGCCTTACCCGATGTGCTATCCCTCCAGCCCTTCCTAGTATCTAGTAATTCAATTTCTCCAAAAATTATGTGATTTACATAGTAGCTATTCAATATATTTCCTTCCATTGCTTTCCATTTATTTTCTCCTCCGGGACAGAACAGATAGTCCAGGGACCAAGGCTCTGCATGCAGTCAATCCTGGTTGAATCTGGGCACCACATATGAGGACTGCCATGACTGGTCGTTGGGCAGAATCTGGAGTAAAGACCTGAGTACCACTGGGTATTATCCCATCCAAAAAATAAAGCCTCCCTTTTTCTTACAAGGAGAACAGGCTGGAGAAAAAAAAAAAAAAACACGTAACTACAAGCTTGATGGAGAGAGGTGGGGTCAGGATAATCAAATGGAATGTAGTTCCATGAGGTCTCCTATAGCATCAATACAAAGTTGGTAAAATCTGAATGGAGCACAGCTTGCCAAGGGGTTTTCACTGGGAAAATTTACTGAAGAAAGCAACTATTTCCACAGGAAGATTCAACTTGCAGATAAGTGAAGAACTAAGAAGTGTTTCTCTAATGAAGAATCGTACCTTATGTCACTGAAACTAACCCAAAATCAAATGGAATAAAAACTGAGCATTCATGTAAAGGTCAGAGAATTATGAAAGTCAGCTTAACTAGGCAGGCATCCATTATTGCCATTATCATCTGACCTAACTGATTTCTTCCAGGATTTAGTCCTAAATATATCTTTCTGGGGTCCTGAAAAGCCTTTATGATCCATTGTCTGAAAAATTCTTGCTTCTATATGATTAATAACATTGTTTACAAAAATATAGTCACACAAAGCATAAATTTAAGTACATAATGATATTAAAAGCAGTAAAAAGTCTATTATTTGCAATTTATGATGCTTCAGGATATAAATGTCAATATTCTTAAGTAGATTTATATAAGCAGTGGAAAGAAAATGTCCTTGTTATCTGGGAGGAAAAATATTTGAAGGGACTTGTTTTATAATCTGTTAATATATGCATATTACTCACGACACTCTATCTAATAAATTCCCAGGTTATTCTTATGACAATTGATTAGGATATCTATGCAGTTTTCAGATCAGAAATCAATTCTGACTGTTGATTAGGAGCTGGATTCTGATGATCTTTTTTGTTTCTGGGAAATTATAATGCCTCCTGAGCATTTCCACACCATTATTCTATCACAATATATACACGAACCCACATGCATACATATGCAAATAACTTTTTGGATTCCCTTCCCCTGTTTTTGCAGCATTATTCATAGTAACTAAGATATTGAAATAGAAACATCCTTGTTGTCAGTGAATGAATGGATTAAAATATATGTATATGTGTTATGGAATATTTCTTACCACAAAAGAAGAGAGTCCTAATTGTGGTATGATATTGTTAATGAAATATTATAATTTGCATAAGGATTTATTCTTAGTGTTATGGAGTTCTATAAGCTCTTATAAATAGAATGTTATGCAACAGATATTGTCATATCGTACAGAATAGTTTTCCCCTGGTAAAAGTACCATATGTTTCACAACTATTCTTTCATTCACCTAATTCCTGGTAGCTATTGATCTTTTTGATGAGAAAAAAAATAGTTATTGATCTTTTAATCATCACTATGGTTTATTTTTTCCAGAATTCATAGAGTTGTATTCTAAGTATGTAGCCATGGGGAGATAGTACAACAGGTAGGGCGTTTGCCTTGCACGCGGCCAACCCAGGTTTGATTCCCAGCATCCCATATGGTCCCCTGAACACCGCCAGGAGTGATTTCTGAGTGCAGAGCCAGGAGTCAGCCCTGAGCATCACCAGGTGTAACCCAAAAAGCCAAAAAAAAAAAGTATGTAGCCTTTAGCATTGACTTCTTTTCTATTTAGCATATGGATTAGAGGTTTCTCTATGGTTTATTTTTGTTTGTTTGGGGGTCATATCTGATGGTTCTCAGGCCTTATTTCTGGCTCTCTGCTCGGGAATCACTGAAAATAGGGCTCACAGGACGATACAGGGTGCCAGAGATACAACCTGGGTTGACTGCATGCAAAGCAAGTATCCTACCAGCTGTAAAATCTCTCTAGCCTCTTCTCTATGTGGCAATTACAGTGCTTTAAAAAAATTCAGAATAGTATTCTATAGTACCACAATATAATTCAATGTCTTCTGCCTACTGATACATCCTGTTTTTTTCAAATTTCCACACTTAAAAGTAGGGTTGCTGTAAACATATCACTGTATCACTGTCATCCCATTGCTCTTCAATTTGCTTGAGCGGGCACCAGTAACGTCTCCATTATGAGACTCATTGTTACTGCTTTTGGCATATCAAATATGCCAAGGGTAGCTTGCCAGGCTCTGCTGTGCAGGCAAGATACTCTCAGTAGCTAGCCGGGTTCTCCGAGAGAGACAGAGCAATCAAACCCCGGTCGGCCTCGTGCAAGGCAAATGCCCTACCCACTGTGCGATTGCTCCAGTCCTGTAAAAATAATAACAGGAAAATTAATAGAAAATAAACATCTGAACAGTTATCTGAAATCTGAGTGTGAAGATCAGTTCCGTATCATTTTGATCAGTTCCATGGAACCATTTGCGCAGATATGGGGGAATTGAGCATTCAATTTTTCTTGTTTCTGTTCATAATGCAGGGTGTCCTTCAGAGCTTGGCGTAGTCTTTAAGAATCATCTGAAGCTTTCTGGCTCAGCATGATGTTCCCTTTGGCTTTTTTTATTTGAGAATAAACATATGCATGTCATAAATTTAAACTCACTGTACTAAATACTGAGTACACTTGATTTGTATGATGACTATTGTTAGCTTTCTAAGAATCCACAAACTGACCACAAGCAGTGAGAGTTCCTGATATTCTGCATAACTTACGACTATGTAATATTAGTATGTGGTATTGTCAATTTGGAAGTTTAAACAGATTGTGGCAGTATTGTTGGTTAGGGGGCTTAAGACATAATAGGATCTTGATTTAGTTAGAAACTCTCTAGCAATAAATAATATCAAATATCTTTTTATATTCTTATTTGCATCTATACATTTTCTTTAGCATGATTTAAATCTTCAGTTACTCCCCCAGATACATCAATGTTTTTGTTAGGGGAATTCTGCTTAGGCAAACTGAAAGGAAAAGGGAACTTCCTATTGGCACCAATATATAAAAAAGAAATTGACTCTATAAATCTGACACTTAAAATGTGTTTTATTTATTAGAGTTTTGGAAAGTATTTTGTATTATCTCCAGTTGTGAAACTAGAGAACTTAGTCCTAACCAGAGGCCAGAGAAATTGAATAATGGATATGGTGCCTGCCTTGCTAATCTGACTTGGATCCCCAGCACCGATTATGGTACCCAAGCCTTTTTAAGAGTGATGCCTATGAGTAAACCCTGGACACTGCTAGGTTTCAGCTCCAAAATCAAACTGGAAAAAAAAATTTATTCCACCCAGTTATTATGCATGAGGGCTACCTCAGCTGATAACTGTGTTACCTAGAAATGCTAAATTCTAAATTGAGTAATAGGTTGAATTGAGTAGTACATAGTCTAAAATCTGTCCTCCAAGAATATAAGATGATTTTACATTGGGGAATTGACTGTGTTATACCAAATCAATAGGTCAAAAAAAATAAAAAATTAAGTCATTTCAATAGTTTTTAAAACATATTTGATAAAATTTGAGTAAGGTACTATTTTCTAAAATAGCCATAGCTACATTTGGTCCCAAATATGCTTTAAAATCTCATCTCTTCTTACCAAGAAGAGGAACCTATTTTTCCTTTCCTTGAAACTGGGTGGGACTTTGAGTTCCTTGACAAAATGAATATCATTCTAAGAGATCTGATGAATTTTCTACCACATAAAAGAAATATAAGGGTTAAAACCTCTGGGAAAGAATATGTATGAGTAACATTTTAAGAGTGATAGAAATGGTCTATGTCTTGACAACAGTAGTTATTACAAGCTTATCTTATTTTCAAAAATCATCAAGCTTCATATTAAAATTTTCTCAATTTCATTTTAATGTTAGCCTTGATGAAGCTTTTTTTTAAAAAATGAAGAAGTTTGCTTAAAGTTGATGCCATATATTTCTCCCCACTGCCCAGAGTGTTCTAGTTTCCCATGTGGGAAGAAATCCTCAAGATGCCCAAGGATTCAATTTAGGTAGAGAGGATAAATGCTGCCTGTTAACATAATTGGTGATCTCTCCTCATTATATTTCTTAAATTTGATGCCTTCTCTTGACACAATTTCATTCATAAACAAGACAAATATACTTCATTCTCTAAATTTTATTTTTGAGCCCATTATGTCTGGCTGAATTTTTCAAAAGTCCTGAGAAGTAGATTTAAAGGTACTGTACACTGTGCAAAAAACTCACTTTTACTTTAAAAGTTGTTATTATCCTTGTGTCACTATGATGCCATTATGAATCTCTAAACTACTGAAACCAATGGCACTTTTTTTCTTTTTGGGTCACACCCAGCAATGTACAGGGGTCACTCCTGGCTATACACTCGGGAATTACTCCTATTGGTGCTCAGGAGACCATATGGAATGCTGAGAATCGAACCCAGGTCGGCCATGTGCAAGGCAAACGCCCTACCCGCTGTGCTATCACTCAAGCCTCGGCACTTATTTTAATGTTATTAGCTCAGCTATAGTAAACATTTGGTATGGGACAGGTATTAATCTGAATTTTTTATATATCATCTCCATTTATTTTTCTAAACAATACTATGAAGAAGCATCAAAGTTGTTATTTTATAGTAAAAAAAGCAGAAAGTTTTAGAAGTGAAATTAAAATGAATTTATCCACACTCATGACTCTTCTTATACTGATTCTCAGTGGATACATAGGAAGAGTCAGTTTATAAAACTGATGACAAAGTCAGAGAACTAGACTCTGAATGGCTCGTATTTCATGGAGCTAAGAGACTAGATCTAGGCGGTTCTAGTGCGAGAATGAATTTCACTTGCTTTCAATCACTTTACTTCCAATCACTTTGCTTGAGGCAACAATTCCAACTGGTCTAACTTAAATTACATATATTCCTTAGGATTAAATCAGACAGGGTTAACTGTCCTACATTCTGTCTCAATAAGTAATAGCAGTTGAAGTCTTACATGCATCAGGCCCAGTCCTCAGCACCAGATGGTCCTTTTAAAGGAGTTCTAATAGCTGTGGCCCTGTGGCCTCTGATCACCAACTGACATCACTGACGTATTTTCTCTAGGCTATACCTGTAACTGAATATAGATTACATCTGTACTTAGTTACAGGTATAATCTGTAACCAAATACAATGACAGATATAATCACTCTTAAAGATACAAAGAGCACATATAGCTTGCTTTCAAAGATATTCTTGATGAGCTAGTCCCAAATTAAAATATATAGAAGGTCAGAAGGACAATACAGAGGGCAAGCACTTGCCTTGCATATTTCTGACCCAGGTTTGATAACCAACACCAAATATAGTTCCCCAATCGCCACCAGAATGATTCCTGAGTGCACAGCCAGGAGGAAGACCTGAGCACAGCCAGGTGGGGCCCACATATATGATATTTTTTCTCTAACAAATATTTCTATTAGGAAGAGATATCACCAGGAATATCAAACTCTCCCTTCCCAGAATAAAGACTGGTTCAATTTGAAAGGTACATCATTTTAAAGTAAACTGACTAGGCCCATGATAAAACTCTCTTACTAGTCATACAAAAGCAAATCAAAACTTCCTTTTCAGGTTTTAATGTGCATTATCAACACAAAACTCCTGGTATTTGGGGTGACAAAATATCAAGTGAATTTTTTTTAAAGTTCTTTTGAACTCTGATTATTCTGATGCAAATTCCTAAATAAAGAAAAGTCACCAGACAGAGTATGAGAAGAAACATATCAAATAACATCACTTATTCTGTCACTGTCACTGTCATCCCGTTGCTCATCGATTTGCTCGAGGGGGCACCAATAATGTGTCCATTGTGAGACTTGTTGTTACTGTTTTTGGCATATCAAATATGCCACGGGTAGCTTGCCAGGCTCTACCGTGCGGGCGAGATACTCTCGGTAGCTTGCCAGGCTCTCCTAGAGGGAAGAAGGAATGCAACCCAGGTCGGCCTTGTGCAAGGCAAATGCCCTACTGCTGTGCTGTCGCTCCAGCCCAATAGTAATACTTAATCCTAATAATATTAAGATAACATACTCACAAATATGCACATATATACACCTAAATGCATACATAAATGCATATATTACATAAAATAAATACCAGTGTGATTTCATATGTGTTAAATACACATGAAAGTATATAAAATCTTGCATTTTTATAATTTTTATGTGAAAATTAAAATAGATGAAATTGCATTAAGATATACCTAAAAGATACATTATGTAATCATCTTTAACATTCTTCTGTATTTTCTAAGTTTTCTACTTGGAGTACATAGACATTCAAAGTAAGTAATTATCATATTGAAAGTTGCTTCACAGAAATAGACTATTACCTATTACTATTCACCTAAATAGTATTACCTAATACCCATACTATTATGACATGAGTTTTCACTACATTTACAACAAAAATTGGAAGAAAACAACACAAATACTTTATTTGAATCGTATAAATACATCGAGCAATTTCTTTCCAACAGCAGACAAAGAGCTCGGATTATAGCACAGATAATTTTGATAAGATATTTCGAGAGTGGCTGGAGCAATAGCACAGTGGGTATAGCATTTGCTTTACACATGCATCTGACCCAGATTGATTTCCAGCATCTCATATAGTCCCCCGAGCACTAGAGAACTATTACTCAGGAGTAATTTCTGAGTGCAAAGCCAGGAATAAATCTTGTAAATCACTGGGTGTGATCCAAAAAGAAAAAAAAGAGATATTTTGAGAGACTATGGACACAGGCTTATTTTTTCTTCTTTTTGAAAATTCAGGCAAATTAGCAAATTATCATGAAGGTTTTTTCATGTTTTAGTTCACAGTGTGATTCCTGAAGTCCATAATTATCTTGGTCCCTTAGAAGAGTTGCCTTCAGAATAGTTACACTTGAAGTTCTGATTTGTTTTTTATTGTTTGTGCAGAAACATGCAGAGAGGAAATATTTTCCTCCAGCATCAGGAAAGGTTTCAGATGAATCAAGAGGAGTTAGACAGCCCAAGATAAAAACATAACAAAGTGGGCAAGGGGGATTGCATGCCTTGCAGTTATCATTGCTTCCCCACCCACTGCCTTTCATGCCTTTGCTCATATTGTTTTTAGTAAACACTTTAGAGACACTAGGATATGTTACATATTAAAGAAAAATTGCCTGTTAGTCTGCAGTAAGGAAACAAAATAGAACACAGTAATGTAGCAGTTTTGAATCATTTAGCTAGAGACTAGCATAAACATTTGAAGTAATTCCAAGAAATATCACTGTCACTGTCACTGTCATCCCGTTGCTCAGCAATTTGCTCGAGGGCACCAGTAACGTCTGCATTGTGAGACTTATTGTTACTGTTTTTGGCATATCAAACAGGCAACCGGTAGCTTGCCAGGCTCTGCTGTGTGGGAGAGATACTCTTGGTAACTTGCGGGGCTCTCTGAGAGGGGCGGAGGAATCGAACCTGGGCCGGTTGCGTGCAAAGCAAACGCCCTACCCGCTGTGCTCCAGCCAGGAAGTATATCTGTGTTAAAAGGCTGATTGTCCATGACTAGATGTGAATCCGTTCATGTTCAAAGGGAATCCAAACATTTCTGATAGGTAAAAAGCAAGGAATTCCACCCAGTTTCACACCAATTTCTGATAGGGTTCATGGTGGTAAAAGAAATCTTCCCATTCAGGTTTGATTGTTAATCAAGCATAGTACACAAAATTCATATCTGGAATCATTGAACAGGGAACAAAGTTTCCTTCTTTCTTAGGGTAGAAGTTTTCCTTCTGTTATGGGGCCTTAGTCCATTTAGACTGCTATACAACAAAATGCCACAGACTTGGTGGCATTTATAAGCAGCAACTACTTATTTTCTCACCACTCTAGATAAACTGAGAACATCCTGGTGCCAAGATTCCACAACAGGAAGGGACAGTTTCTTCATCGACAGCTGAGGGACCTCACTGTAAACCTCACATAACAGCGAGCAAGTAGGATGGGGTGTCCGCTCAGGGTACTAGAGAATCCCATCAGAGGGTTCTGTCCTCATGACTTGATTATCTCCTTAATATATATGGGTTGATTTATAATCTTGCATCAGCTAGAGAGATGTCTTTGGGGACTCCATTACCCTGACCAGAGAATAAAGACAAAAATAAACAGGACAACATTTTAAAAACAAAATGTATAATTGGTATAATGGGAGAAAAAATCATACACAAAAATGTAGCCTGGCTGGAGCAATAGTACAGTAGGTAGGACAATTGCCTGATGCATGACCAAGCAGGTTGGATAATCAGCACTCTGTAAGGTCCCTGGAGCATGGTCAGCAGTGGTCTCTAAAGGGAGAGCCAGGAGGAAGCCCTGAGTTCCTCTGGATGTGCTAAACAAAACCCAGAGACTACTGATTGGGTGAGTATATTTGCACTCACTGTGTGGTTAATATCCAAAATATTTACTAGAGTTGAGGCCAAGGTTCATGAAGCTAGAAAAATTAGCAAGTTAGTTTTTAGGATTTTTTTTTTTGTACTGCCAGAAAATTCCTTAGCCACACACAGACTAGAAGTGGCATGGTAAAGAGTTTAAGGAAGCACATTTTCAGACAGTCCTTGTGATTCTCACATATGCTTGGCTGTGATGTAGCCAGAAATTGTTTGACAGACATCAGAGTTGCCCGACTCAAACAGTAGAGCTGCCAGGATCTCACTCAATACCTATATGGCACCAGGCATTTGAATCACAGCCTCAGACTTGCAAGACAGGCATTATAGTCACTGAGCTATTTCTCTGGGTCCCCAAAATAGATTTTTTTCTACATCAGGTGCTGACTCACAAGTATAATTAAATAATAATTAATTTACTTATTCATTTCTCATCAAATTATATATAAAGAAATGACAATACTTATTTTCCAGGGTATAAGGTTGCAATATGGTAGAGAATACAAAAGTGGATGTGTGTGTATATATATACACACACAAGTGTATATAATTAATATATATTTATAAAATATCTATTATATATTCACATATTTTATAATTTTATATATTTATGGGCTCGAGCAATAGCACAGTGGTTGGCCGTTTGCCTTTCACATGGCCGACTCAAGTTCGATTCCTCAGCCCCTCTCAGAAAGCCCAGCAAGCTACCGAGAGTATCGAGCCTGCATGGCAGAGCCTGGCAAGCACCTGTGCGTATTGGATATGCCAAAGACAGTAACAATAAGTCTCTCAATGAGAGATGTTACTGGTGCCCAGTCGAACAAATCGATGAGCAATGGGATGACAGTGATGTGATATATTTATATAATTAAATATTAATATTTACTTAATTATTTTATATTTTAATGCATTTATGTAACTTTAGATATTTTAAATTCTAATATATTTGTATATTTTCCATTTATATATTTATATGATTAAAAGTATTTTTATATATGTTTTATTTATATATATATAATTAAATTTACCACTGGTGGTCCAAAGTTATCCTTAATACAATTGACTCTTTTTACCTGATTTATCCACTGTTTTCTACTTTGTTTATGATTGTGATTAAATTTGTCCTATGTTTAAAATTGTATTTTCAAACCATTACATATTAGCTTCTCAGTTATCTTCCAATTTCTTGGTTACAAATATTTGCCTCCTCCTTTTCCACTGCTGCACGAGCATGATCCCAGAGGCCAACTAAACTACTTTGGACACCAGCAGCTTGCAGAAATGCCTCTAGACTGTGAACTGAGCCGCTGCCCCATATGGATCCAAGCGGGTAGGGTTTCTCTCCTCAACCCTTCTTTTCCGGGCACAGGATGGTGATCACTGCTTTTTGAGCACAAAATGGAGGTACCAGCAGGCTGCTATGGGAGGCGAGAGAGATCCTGGGGGGCGGGGGGGGGGAGTACCGGTCCTGCCCTCCGCCGAGATTTAAGCGCATTGGTCACACGTGTGTGGCCTTTCCGCTGCAGCACAAGCATGATCTCAGAGGCCAACTAAACTACTTTGGACACTAGCAGCTCACAGAAATGCCTCTAGACTGTGGACTGAGCCACTGCCCCATATGGATCCAAGCGGGTAGGGTTTCTCTCTCCAGGCTTTTCCATCTAATGAGCACCACAAAAGGGAAGTAAAAGCTTGCAATAATGCAATTTCTGGCAGAATTTTCCCTGGACTTTATACAGAAATCCAAAACCACGCTGAGCAACCTCATATCTCTTAATTGTCAGCAATGTGAAATGGTTCCTTTTTAGCAGGTCTGACTTTGGGGGGAAACTCCAAACAATTTTTTTGTTGAATTTAAATTTAAATTTTGTAAATTTTTTTTTGTTGTGAGATTTTTGTTGAAATATTGAAGGTAATCAAAGTAGCAGCCGTGTCTCTAGACTGTGAACTAAGCAAGAGCCCCACGCTGGCCGAGGAGAGGAAATATCCTTCATTCTCATTTTTTTTCCCTTTTCAGGGAGAAGCGGCGTGGTGTCAACCATATTACAAGGTCTATTAAGCAGGCATGAACTTGGTGGCGCGGGAAGGAGAAAAAGAAAGAGTTATGTACTTGAAACAGCGGGACTTCATATCTCTTCATTCTCAGCAATGGAAAACTAATTATCAAATGCTTCCTTGGCAGTAGGGCTGTCTTTTTTGGGGGGAAACTCCAACAACAATAGTGAGTTTTGTGTTGAAATATGGGATGTAATCAAGGTAAAGAGAAAATGAAGTGAAATTTATCAGTTACACAGGCGGGGGTGGGGGGATGGGGTGGGAGGTAAACTGGGGTTTTTGGTGGTGGAATATGGGCACAGGTGAAGGGATGGGTGTTTGAGTATTGTGTAACTGAGACAAAAGCCTGAGAACTTTGTAACTTTCCACATGGTGATTCAATAAAATAACTTAAAAAAAAAGAATATTTGCCTCCACACAGTTTTACTATGAAGACTCACTTAAATGATGTATGTATGTATGTAATATATAAATGTATAAATGTACAATATTGAAGCATTACTTTTTAAAAAAATCCCAAATTGCATTGATTTATTATGGTGTTATGATTTCAAAGATGCTGGAAGAAGTTGATTAGCAAATGTTTGACTTATCTATCTGGGGTGCTGTCTTTAGACCTGTTCAAAGACAAATATGAATTAGAATTTGTTTTAGATAGTTTTCTAACTTGTCTTTAATTAGACTGCAAGGGTGAAACACAAATGCTTTCACTGCTATTGTTGATAGAATCTATTCACTGTGATAAATAAATCAATAGCTATGAAATGCTACATTCATGTCAACATAAATTACTAAGAGATATTTCAGGGCCATTTAAGCTATTTATGAGTAACTCAAGTCTCAGTATTTTCGGTTTTTTACCTTTTGATTGAAAGCAATAATACCTTTCCATACTGACATCAAATCCAAAAGATGAATTCAACCAATACTTAAAACACTGGGCAACTAATTTTAGACGCATTGTTATGTGCTAGAAATATAAGGAACTGAAATCTATAAGATTTACAATTAAGCCTTAGTGGAAAGAAGGAGGAGGGAGAAAGATGAGAAAAGAGAAAGATGAAAAAGACAATGTAGGCATCTGTTGAAAATGCAGTCCTCTTTTCCATATGTGTTTGTCTATTTCCCTGATCCTTATAGATAATTCTTAATTTTGCTTTCTCCAAGAACTGCTTTGATATGGTTGGTTTCTAATGTTGTTTCTGTATTTACAATGCTACTGCTTATTTCTTTGCCCCCTTCTAAAGTTACACTTTAGAATGGCACAGCGGGTAGGGCATTTGCCTTGCACACAGCCAACCCGAGTTCGATTCCTTTGCCCCTCCCTCCATCCCTCTCAGATGACCCAGCAAACTACTGGGAGTATGGAGACATTACTGGTGCCCACTCAAGCAAATCAATGAACAATGGGACGACAGTGCTATGGTACAGTACTACAACTTATTCTATACCTATTAAAAGACAACCTTCCAATATTATGCTATTTTTTGGAGTATAATTTATTTATTTATCTATTTTTAATTTTTTTATTAGAGAATCACTGTGATGTACAGTTACAAATTTATGAACTTTTGTGTTTGCATTTCACTCATACAGTGATCATTTACCTATCCCTCCACCAGTGCCCATTCACCTCCACCAGTGATCCCAGTATCCCTCTCACTACCCCCACCCCATCCCCCACTACCCCACCCTGCCTGTGCGGCAGGGCATTCCCTTTTGTTCTTTCTCCTTTTGAGTTTTGTAGTTTGCAATAGAGGTATTGAGTGGCCTTCATGTTCGGTCTATAGTCTACTTTCAGTTCACATCTTCCAACCTGAATGGGTCCTCCCAACATCCTCTACTTAGTCTTCCCTTCTCTATCTGAGCTGTCTTTTCCCCCAGCATGTAAGGCCAGTTTCCAAGGTGTGGGGCAGACCTCCTGGTCCTTATCTCTACTACTCTTGGGTGTTAGTCTCCCACTTTGTTATTTTATATTCCACAGATTAGTGCAATCTTTCTATGTCTGTCTCTTTCTGATTCATTTCACTTAAAATAATACTTTCCATGTTGATCCACTTATATGTACATCTACACAATGGAATACTATGCAGCTGTTGGAAAAGATGAAGTCATGAAATATGCTACTGTTTTTAGTACATTTTTGCATGTCTTAAGGAAATGCAACTTTGAAGAGATCTCTGAAATCCCTCAGTTGGATATTCTTGGAAGTTCTCTTTCAAGAAAATGCTCCCTTTATGTACCCTATGACAGTTCCTTGTGTGGTTAATCATAAAACAGTGCACATGTATCAAGTGTAGGGGCTGGAAAATGTCCCTCTTAACTACCTAAATTCTTTTGGCAAGTTTAATAATCAAACTGACAAAACAAAGGAAAGCAAGGGGGGAATTTAATTACTTATAGAGGGAATCTCACATAAACTTCACATTTCCCATCAGACTGACAAATAAGACTTAGCTGAAATCTTGAGCTGGTGGGGTTGGGATATTGGGGCCAGTGGTTATCATAAAGGTCTGGGACCACAAAAGTGAGAAAGACAATTATAGGAAGACAGAAAGAGCAAAATTTCTGCTTAAAAAGTGTTTGCTAAGCCATGTAGAAACAAAGGGACCTAGAAAGGACTAAACACAATGACAAAAAAAGTATTGTTAAACCTTCTCTTATCCCACCACACACACAATTCTGGCCCCCTGGATCCCAATTTACCATATTATACTATATCAACTCATTTTCTTTATATTTATTTCTGATGATAGTTCTTTTCCTGGAATCAGTGCTCTTACCTGAATTCTATCAGGTTTTAAATTTAAAAAAAGGCAAGGAATTTGGGGGCAAGATTTGATCCTTAGCATCTCATGGTTTCCCAAAGAACCACTGGGAAGCATTTTCTGAGCACCAAGCCAGAAACAGTTTCTGGGCTTCACTGTATATGGTCCAGAAACAAAAAAGAAAGAAAAGTTTTCCTGAGTTTGCTGGGTTCTAATGACCTCAATTTCAACATAATCCAAAATCCAAAGTAACATTTTTGACAAAACTGCTAATTTTACTTCCCAGTAAAAGAATGGTATATTTATGAATTTACATATGATTATAAATAGTTATGAGGCTTTCTTTTCTTGGGATATTTCAAATGTACCCTATTGTCTTACCTGGGATCCCTATCTGAAAATTTATCCTTATAGGGGGGAGAAACTCCAAATCAATAATAGTGAAATTTTTTTATTGAAATATTGAATGTAACCAAAGTAAAGTGAAAGTAAAGTGAAATTTACCAGTTACACATGCGGGGTGGGGGGCTGGGGAGGTGGGGGGAAGGGGGGAGGTATATTATGTTTCTTGGTGGTGGAATATGTGCACTGGTGATGGGACAGGTGTTTGAGCATTGTATAACTGAGACTTAAACCTGAAAGCTTTGTAACTTTCCACATGGTGAACTAATAAAATAAAATAAATAAATAAATAAATAAATAAAAAGAAAGTTTACAAGAAAAAAAATTATCCTTAAAAAAAATCAGATAAAAAAATCAGATAAAAAATATATATATGTATTAAGGATTTTCTAAAACCCAATGAGTTGTTGACTCAAGCATTTTGTTTTTCTCTCTACTTCAAAGTACATATTATTTTCATTAAACATATTGGCTTGCATTGCAGTTTGAAGTTATAGAAAATGTTTTTATGAAACTTTTGCTATAATTCCAAGTGAAGTATATAAAGGACCACATAGACGTGACTTTTAGGAAGTCACAGCAACTAAAAAATGTGTTTAAGACTGAGGTGCCTTGGAACTGGAAAAATTTTCCAGCTGTTAGATCTCTGGCACCCTAATCCTTGCCTGGAATGATCCCTGGGCTCAAAAGAGGATAAAACCGCACTGCATGGTGGACACCAAACAAACAAACACACAAATTCTAAGAATGCCAACTAAGAATGAGTGAAAACTTAAACTTAGTGAGAAAGCCTCATTGAGGCAATCGTCAAGCTGTTCTCAAGACCCTTGGGAACTGGGTCCTACCATGTAAATGTTCAGGGAATCATCATTTTCAGGCTGATGCAAGGAAATGTTCATTATAGGGAAAGGAAAAATCAGTTCCAACGTTCATCTAGATCTTCTTAGATCCATTTCTTTCATGTGGGAGAAAGAAATTTCAAAATTTAGTGAAGTAGAAATGTTTCATTAAGGAATTGTGGGAGATAAGAGAACCTCAGAAAATACAGATCCTGCCTAAATTAGGGAGTAGAATGAAGAATTACAGTGCCTTTGCCTACCTGATTTTATAGACCTTTTTCAAGCTGCCTTGGCTATGCAAATAAGAGTCCCCTTGCTTGGACATTGTCAAGGAAAAGGCCTTTGCAATCTTTTTCATTCAGAGTCTATTAGAATTTTTGTTCTTGTTGAGTGGACCTTTGATGGCTCCTGGCCTTAGCCTTAAATTGGCATTCTTATTTTAGGATAATTCCCCAGAACTTAGTAATTTTTTTATGGTTTCCTGGAATGTATTGCCAAAGGGGACCCTAACTGACTGCCTATTCCACAAGTAAATACCTTCATAAGTACTTATTAAATAAATGGAAATTGGGATCTAAAGAGATGTGCAACGATTATTTGTGTAGACAACAGGCAAAATAAGACAAATGATCAGCAACTGTGTTCATCAAAACTTCTAGCTAAGATTAAAAAAAAAATTTAATTACAGGGCCAGGAAGATTACTATAAGGGCTAAGTCACTCTGTCCTGATTGGATCCACATATGGTTTCCTGAGCTTGAGTCAGCAGTGATCACAGAGCAGAGAAGCTCCAAGTAATGCTGGGGTTCCAACTCCATCCTCTCAAGGCCTTTGGCCATCAGCAGTTAGGGCAGGAGAGTGACAACTGATGCTTTCCATTCTTTTGTCTGGGCACAAGTAAGGTACTCAAAAGACTTGCCTGTGTCCCCCTTTTAAATTTCCACTTCTTTCCCTAAACCCTTTCTACTGTCTATCTGAATGGCTCACCTTCATGTGGGTGAGATTTTCCCTCCTCTCACTCTTGTGGATGAGATATAAAAATGATCTGTTGTATGAGAGCTGAAGTGATAATACAGCAGGTAGAGTATTTGCCTGGCATGTAGCCAACCTGGTTTGATCCCCAGAACCCCATATTGTTGATCCCCCAAGCCCTCCAGCAGTGATCCCTGAGCATAGAGCCAGGAATAAGCCTTGACCATCACTGAATGTGGTCCAGCCCAGACCTGCGCAGCTAATTGAACATCAGCCTGAGAGAGGGAACGAGAGCTGCAAAGACCAGGTAGGGAGGACTGTATGAAACATATAGCGACTTCATGCAAAGCTCATTGACTTTTCTAGTATGCAGTAGACAATTCGTGGGAAAGTCAAGGGTTACAAGTTGGGCGAGCTACATGTTATTCTGTTTTACAGCTGCATATGTGGGCAGTTCCTTGAACTTTCTCAGCAAAACAGGACAGAAATGAGAATGTGGTTTCCCTTTGACCCCACCCCCCTTAACAGGGTCAACCACCAGGGCATGGCACTCCCACACACCAAGTTTTTCCCCTATTCTTTCCCTTCTCAGGAAAAACAAGCAGGAGCTACCAAGGCCAGTCCCCAACATGGCCCCTAAACAAAAATCTGTTGTTTTTGCAATTGTCACTGTGGAGGTGTTGAAGAGAGCAATGCTATCAAGTAACTTAGGAGAGACAATGGGTCATTTAAAGTTTTGTCAACATGAGACATAGCCAGTTGCACAGATCATCAATATGGCTCTGGGAAAAAACACAGGTTAGACAGCTTGTTTTTTTACCCCTCACCTGTTCCTGGGCAAAAGGCAGAAAACAAGTTCTTACCCTCTTGGCCAAAGAACAAAGAAAAGTGAAAGAGACAAAGATTCTGGGCTTGAATGGCAGCCCTCAGCAATAGATGCAGACTGGCAAGTACAAGCAAGGGGACACAGGTTGCAGGATTCCAGCTGCAGAACTAACTTGAAAGCCTGGCACTGGGTCAAGTACAGTGTGAGGTAGGACCTGGTCTTTATCTAGTGGGGGGGGGGGGAAGAGAGCAAAGGCACGGGACAAGTGAAGTCCTCAACTGGAAATGTCAGTGAGGGACAGAACAAGAGGTATCTCACACAGGTAGAAGTCAAGAGAGACCTGAACCTCAGGGAGGGACATAGAACCCCCTAAACTGTAGAGTAAATTATAACTTCATAAATATCTAAATATTTGCATGCTAATTCTACATATACAATTCAAGGACTCACTGAGGACCTAGCCAGTTTTAAAGCAACAAAAACACAAAGAGGATAATATGTGTATGACCTGCAGAAAAGCCAGTTAATGGGGCTTAATGAGTTTGGTCTACATGAACTGAAAGACAGAGACTTTAAGAGACCCTAGCGAAGATATGTTGGTATGAGTTATGAGATAAAAACATAATCATAACTTTTAAATAGAAAACTGTCACACAAAAGAAATTTATACAGCATAGCTCGCATCCCTGGAAAAAAATTTAGGGCTAAAAGTTCTATCAAATAAAATTAAGGTCTCTATGGATGAGTATCAAAAGAAACTAGACATAGAAAGTCACTTAACTGGGAAAGAAGATCGAAAGAAACTATTCAAAATAAAAAGCAGAGGAAAATAAGTGCTATCATAGATGGGCTAAAGAACAGATAATACAGGGAAAGCAAGTATCTTTATCAGCAGAGGAGAGAATATGGCAGAAGCACTCGTAGCTCTGAGTTTTGTCAAACTGATAAATGCCATTATTCAGGAACTTGAGCTGGCCTAGAATGAAAAATACAAAGAAATCCACATATACGTATTATGAAAAAACAGAAAACCAAACAAAGGAGAGAATGTTAAAAGCAGCCAGAAGGTTAGGGAAGAATCTGGGTAGTAGGAAACTTATCTGGTTTATGTGAGGTCCTAGGGGTTCATCTCCTAAACCACACCAATAAATAAATATAAAATCTATCAAAGAAAATTAAACACTATTTTTAAAAAGAATAATAACTGGTATAATACATGGCTTCTTATCATATAAAATATAAAGTGTTAAATTCAATGGGTTGGAAAAAAATCCTCACTTCTATACAAGTGAAATGTCATTCAAAATAAAACTAAAACAGTGATAATTTTAGACTATAAAAATCAAAACAAAAACAAAAAGCAAGAGAATATGATAACAAAATTTTAAGAAATATGTATCTTGTCCAAGCAATGGATATGACGGTAGATAAGAATTACAGATGCAGGATGGCCTTGAAATAATGAAACTTGCTATAGGTAAATAAAATATTAGCCACATGAATCAGTTAAGATAATGTCTTCAGCACACACTCCTGTCTGGAGTGATCTATAGTCAGGACCTGTCTTCTTCATTATCTTTACAAGAAATATATTTAAGAGAGGAATGGAAGAGTTTTTATTTTGAAATTTCGAAATCTTTTCAGTAAAATGCCTCCTTTCCCACCTCTCTTTATCTATATGATTGCAGGAAACCAGAAGAAGTTGACTAAAAGAATTAAGATGATAAAACGCCACAGTGAAAGGTCTGACTATCAATGGGAAGTGAGCCTGGGACCCCTGAATCTTCTCAGATATCCAAGTTGGAGGACACATTTTTCACACAAAGAAGATGTTGAAAATTTCTGTGTGCAGAATTATCAAGTATCAGTAGTAGGGACTGCAAAAAAGATCTCATTGACAAGTATCTTAATTTAAATTTCCAGCACAGACATGTTGTAACCATGACAACAAAGAAGCCCTTCTCAAGTTGTGAAATACAGATGTAGGGTCTTTAAGCATGATATCTACTGAAAAGATTAAATAATAAAACAGGACACATTTCTGTCACTTCTACATCTGCCTGCTGTGTGAGCACACAAAGAGAGAAAGAAGCCGTCAGTTTGAGCAGCATTTTCCAATCTGGAAGCTTTTAGAAAAATTATAGGGCACTGAAGAATTACAGCTGACATTAGAACTGATTGGTGTCACAGTCAAAAGGAGGAAAGATTTCTTGTCCTTTCACAATAGGGATTTGTCGTCCAGGAGCAAAGATAATCACCTCCCGTATTCATAAAAATAATATTATAGTTAATAGAAAGGAATCCACTAAGCTAAATTCTTCATGGGCTTTTGAATTCTTACCAAATTGATTTTGATTTTTATAAATACCAGGCAACTTTAGCAGTGTTGTCAAAATCTACTCAAGTAATAATGTTGCTGGACTGAGATTGTCCAAGATTTTCAATTTTAGCTGTCCTAGTGGATTTGTAGCAGTATCTGATTTTAACTTGTATTTCTGTGTACTGAATGATACTGAGAATCCTTTCATATACTTTGATCACTCAGTCCTCTTGATAAAAATTCTATTCAATGTTTTACCTTTAAAATAGTTTGTAGTTAGTGTTCTTTGTGCATCTGAATGAAGTCTTTATCAAATACAAGGTATTTTTACAAGAGTTTATGTGTCTTGCTATTGTGAAATATAGTTCATTTTTCAAATTTTTATTAAGTGAGCTTTTATATGCATTGTCTTAAACCTTTATGTAGTATCATGGTTTCTGCTCTTTTCTTAGAAATCCTTTAATTTTGCGTTTAGATCTTTCATCCATTTTCAATGAACTTAGAAGTGTGAATTAGGATATGCAGCTTACAATTTGTTAAGCTTACAATTTACATTTTACTTACCCATAAAAGAAAAATACTATTTTTCTTAATTATTTTTTGTGCCTTTGTCTAAATGCATGCATGTGTCTCTGTGTGTATGTTTTCGTATTTTGGAGTCTCTATTCTGTTCAATTTATTGACATGTGTTTATTATAAAACATACATCTGCATAATTTGATCATTGTAGTATCATACTAAGTATAATTCTTCTTCATTTTCTTTTTAAAATGTTTTGATAGGACAGAGGGATATTATAGCAGGTAGGATTCTTGCCTTGATTATGGCCCACCCACATTTGCTTCCCAGAATTTCATATGGTCCCCCTTGCCTGCCAGTAGAATGACTCCTGAATGCAGAGACAGGAGTAACCCCTGAGCATTGCCAGATGTGGCCCCCAAACTAACTGAATAAAAATATTTCGACTGACATACAGAAAAATGAATCTGGGACTTTCTCTCACACTACACAAAAAAGTTAACTCAAAATGAATGCAAGGCCTGGATATTAGATGTAAATCCTTAACCAACATTAAGGAAAACAGAGAACGCTGCAGAATATTTACTTCAATGGTCTCTTCAGTGATTCAATGCCACTGATTAAGAAATCAGTAGCATTGACCATATGCTTGCTGCTCTGCCATCCCAGGTGAGGCTTGACTCAGCTGTCATCACTGGGCTACTCCAAGAGAGGGAGAGTCCCTCCTCAACCAGCAGGCTCCACACCTGACCTGCGCCATACTAGGGGGTCACATCACAGTTCCTGAAGTGTGTGGCCATGTAACAGATCTTCTCAACAAATTACATGCTGCTCATAGTTACGTTTCTTGTTATTCTACAAGGATAGGCAGAGAAGAAAGCAGCCTTTAGCAGCCTAATCGATTCTTCAGCATCTTCCAGAGGAGTTAACTGTAAAAAGTCAGCACCATCAGAGTGAGAACACAAGAAAACCAATGGGAAAAATACACTGAAGCCCATCAAGTTCACTGAGTGAAAACAACATCACTGTAAGCAACACCAACTAGCTCTACAAATCCTCAGAGACAATGGATTTATTAACAGCATGATGAGGATGATAATGAACTCAAAGAATCGGTAGCACAGGTAGTCAGCAAAGCACAAGAAAGTATGAGTCAAATGAAAATACTACTATAATCAAAAATGGCAGAAATAAAGAGCACGATCGGTGAAATTAAAAAAAATCTCAATAGACACTCTGAAAAGGGAATAACAGCAGATCTAATATTAGAAGGAGGAAACTACTAGGAAACAGCAGAAGATAGAAAATAGTCTGAAAAGAACTGAAAAGGATACCAGATAATTGTGGGATGAGTTTAGGGGGAACAATATGAGAATCATCATAGTCCCTGAATAACAGGAAGACAAATATGATGAAAAATCAGTAAATAAATAATTTATAAGATTTTTCCAGAATTGAGGAATATAGACACCAAGATCCAAGAAGTCCAAAGGTCCCAGCAAAAATGACCTAGTTAGGAAAACTCCAAGACACATTTTACTGAAAATGGCAAATCCTAAGATAGAGACGAAATATTGAAGCAACAAAACCAAAAAAGAAACTAACTTACAAAGGAAAGCCCATAAGGAATACAACAGATTCATCAGATGAGATTCTATGAGCCAGTCGAGTATGGAAGGCAATTGTACAAAAACTAACATCGTACCAAGAATACTCTACCAAGCTAGTTTATCATTCAAATTTGAAGAAGTCATACAGAGGTTCATGGACAAGAAACAGCTTAGGGAATTTAGAGCCTTAAAATCAGTTTTGCAAGAAGCATTAAAAGAACTTCTTTAAGGATTGCTCCATGATTGTAAGCCTGCCTCATGAGTGGGCAGGGAGAGGACAGCTGGAATAGAGAGGGGATCACTAGAAAATGATGGTTGGAGGAATCTGTCGGGATGGGAGATATGTGCTGAAAGTAGATAAAGGACCAAACATGAGAACCTCTCAGTGTCTGCATTGCAAACCATAATGCCCAAAAGTAGAGAGAGATTATGGGGAATATTGTCTGCCATGGAGGCAGGGTTAGGGTGGGAAAGGTGGGGGTATACTGGGGATATTGGTGGTGGGGAATGCGCACTGGTGGAGGGAGGGGTGTTTGATCATTGTGTGATTATAACTCAGACATGAAAGCTTGTAGCTATATCTCACAGTGAATCAATAAAATTTTTAAAAAATAGGAATTCCTTTAAAGGACAGGAGAAACTTCCTAATAGGTGGCATAGCACATGGCACTTACTAATGGTATATATGAGACTAAAATAGGTTAAAGACATATAACAATTAATTGTTACAAATCAACTTTTATTGATTATCTAATGCTATTTTCCATTACCTAAGTTTTATTGGAACAATATGAAATAAATTTGTTACCTGCCTGCCTAGTGGGGTGGTGGTTGGGAAAGTGGAAGAAACCTGGAGATATTGGTAGTGCGATTGGCATTGGAACAGTATATGCCTGAAACAACACTATTATGAACAATTTTGTAAATAAGTCTTAATAATATTTTTAAGAAAATAAATCAGACACAAAATAAATAAATATGGCTTTATTAAATTTAAAACTTTATGCAAAAGAAACAATTAAAATGGAAGACTTGGGTTACTTGTTGGCAGAAATTCATGCATCACACATGTGACAAAGAACTAATATGCAAAGATCTATAAAGCACTCATTCACTGATCTTTAAAAAATGCAATAAAAAATGAGTAAAGGAGATGAATAGCTACTTCCCCCGAAGAAGGCGTACAGAAGGCCAACAGACACACAAAATTTTCAGCATAAATGATTATCAGAGAAATGCAAATTAAAATGTCAGTGTAGTATCACTTCTCAGTCATGTGAAAAGCCCACTTGAAAAAGTTAGAAAACAAGAATTAGCCCACTTAAAAAAAACAAAAATATCCCAATTTAAAAAAACACACTTCTAGAAAGCCAGTGCGAGTGAGCATGCAGAGACAAAGAACCATCCTTAATTGTTGGTGAGATTCCCTTTGTTCAGCCACAATGGAAAACGGTCTAGAGAGTTCTCAAAAAATTAAAAATAGAACTACCATTATTGTCCAGTGGTTCCACTTATTGGCATCTATTCCCAAATACAAAAATAGTAGTTTGAAAAACATATGCGTACCTACATTCATTGTGGTGTTATTTATAACAGCTACGAACTGGAAACAACTCAAGTGCCAAACAACAGATGAGTGGATAAAGAAATTGTGGTATATTTATATATAATGGAGCATACTACTTATATGAAGCAAGATGAGATCCATAGTTCACTGTAAGTTGGATGAAATAGGCAGGTGTCATCTGAGGAAAGTGACTCAAAGAAATAAGAAAAACTGGGGCTGGAGCGATAGCACAGCGGGTAGGGCGTTTGCCTTGCACGCGGCCGACCCGGGTTCAAACCCCAGCATCCCATATAGTCCCCTGAGCACCACCAGGAGTAATTCCTGAGTGCAGAGCCAGGAGTAACCCCTGTGCATCACCAGGTGTGACCCAAAAAGCAAAAAAAAAAAAAAAGAAATAAGAAAAACTGAATAATATCAACTATATATGAAGAAGTTAAAAATACAATGAGGGAATAGACAATACTCCATAAAAATAAACCCTTAGATTCTGCCTGTAGAACTGAGTCTGATAATTGAGGGGATGGGATGAATTCCTACAAACCTGACTTATGTGTGTGACACTATTCTTTTCTATATTGTGCAATAAAGTTAGCAATTTGAGGTATAGCGAAGATGAATAAACAGGGTGATGGTTTGGGGTTTTTTTTTATTGTGTATGTATGAGGTGTCTTCTTTGTTGTTTTTTTTTTTTTTGCGGTGGAGAAGCAAATCCTAAAGTGCTCAGAGCTTACTCTTTGCAATACTCTGGGGACCATTTATGGTGCCAGTATTGAAGAAGGATCAACCACCTGCAAAGTAAACACCTTAATCCCTGTACTGATTTTCTTTCTCAAGCATAAGTTTTAAGTTAGTGAGAAAAAAAAATCAACCCTTTCCTTTTTTGTTTGTAAAGAACCCTGTGTCTCCTGCCAATCTGTATTCTGGGCCTCTGCTTCAGGAAGAAATAGACCACAACAACTGTAGAGAGCAGGGCCAAATGTTCATCAAAATAAAAGTTCCACATTCTAAATGTGCATTTCCTCATATCTAGTACGATTTCTGTTAATAAAATGTCAATGTCTTGAGTTCAAAATATCCATTCTTTGATTGTTCACCAGGATGTTAAGAATTACTACCTATATATCAGAGACAAATGCTTTATTGCTTTAATTGTTCAACATGGAATTTTCTTTGCACCTGTTCCAACTGTGCATAAATTAGAATCAATTTGTGGGAAGCTGGAGGAGAGTTTATAGGAATTGTCTCTGTGTCAGTCTGCTTCCTCCAAAGTGTTTTTAACTTTTATTCTGAAAAATAGTTTTCTTTTTCTCCATACATTGATTATATTTTTACAGTAACAACTAATTTTTTAAAAGTTTTTTTTCTGGGTTTTATTACTAATATTGTGTAGTATTTGGCTTATAGTCTATAACTCAGTCTATTAGTCTTTTTTTTTCTTTTTGGGTCACACCCAGTGATGCTCAGGGGTTACTCCTGCCTGGCACTCAGGAATTACTCCTGGCAGTGCTTGGGGGACCATATGGGATGCCGGGGATCGAACCCAGGTCAGCTGTGTGCAAGGCAAATGCCCTACCCACTGTGCTATTGCTCAGGCCCCATAGACTATTAGTCTTTTATTTAACTTCGTTGTACTTCTTTGGAAGTACAAGACACCCTGATGTGAAGATTTCCTGACTCATCTCTCAAACTGGTGAACCACAAGATAAAAGAAAAGTCGCACTTTTATTTTATTGACAAGTGGGGCTTTGGATGTTTTTAATTTTTCTGATTTATATTTCTCACGTGTAAATTGGAGACAAAATTAGCACCTACAAGAGCAGACAGTGCAAAAGATTAAAGAAAATAACTTGACAAAGTCATACTTCTTCATGGGAATATCAATGCCTATAGTCATGATTTCTTTGGGGATAGGCTAGAAATAGTTGAAAATATGAAAATATAAGTGGTTTACTCAAAAAAATATTTACTAGATTTAAGCTTTTCTTTGAAAAGAGTGTCAAGGTCTTAATCAATAGTATTACACTGAATAGAAACATGCAGAGTTATATAACCCATTAGGAGTGTGAGCCCATGACCAGGAGTTCATGTATGTATCCATGTTATGGATACATGTATGTATCCATACATGTATGGATGGATAACAGGATAACATGTATGTATCCACAATCATGTTTAACATAGGAAAAAATAACATGGAGAAATCATTTTCTACAGGCTAGAACACAGCAGCAAAATAATATGCCAATGCTTGAAACTGGCTAACAAACAGAACGGGGTTTGTGGATGCCCACTGATTACCCTCATTTTTTTTTCTTTGCCATGGTATACCTGCCCCCTGGCCCCCAGGAAACAAATATAATGAAGAAGAGAGAAACATAAGTCTTTATGTGTAAAAAAAACTTCTGTCAGGGGGTAAACGGGGGAAAGCCCCGGTGGCTCTCCCTGTCGGCCACCCCCAGGTTCCAGAGTGGTCCAGGCCACTTGCCCAGCAGGGACAGCCCAGCCATGGGGCAGACGAAGGAGGGAATGAGAGCTAAGCCGATCGATCAAATGCTGTTTTATTCCATTCTCTCCACGTGCCTGTTCCAGTCTCTCTGAGCTCCCCATTTCTCCTCTCTCCTCTCTCCCCCTGCACTCTTCCTCTCTAGCTCCTCACTCTTCCATCCCAATTCTCTGGATTCTCCTCCTCCACTAGTCTCTCCCTGCTACTTTTCTCTCTCTCCATCTTGCCCTCTAGGCTACACACTGCCTGGTAGCAAAATCAACATAAGAAAGCCCTTCCTGAGGGCTCACCAGGTTCAAAGGAAACACCACCTAGAGGCATTCCACTCCTCCTAGCATCTTAATTAACATCTCAATATCAGTTATTTTTGTATGGGCACATTAAGAGCTATGGTCAGGCTTATAGGGCAGCTCTCCTGGGTCTTGCCATAGGCTCAGGCCAGATTAATCATTCCTAACCCTATCAGGGTCTGAATCTAGTTAAATACTTTTTGGATCATGACAGCATTTGTCCATGACCAGGCTCTTAACTTATAGTTAAGCATTAGGCACTTTGGCCAGGCCCATCTCGATGCAAGGATAGCACATAACTCACTGCTTGCCCTGGGTCCGTCCCATCCCTTGTCGGAACACTGCCTTTGGGGTGCTAAAAAGTAAGAGCAGCTGAGGCTTAGGTCCAGAGAATAGATGCCCAGGAGGAAACTATCTTGTAGAGTCAAATGACTCCCATGTTACAAAGCATAGCATTTGCTACAGTCTTCCAGTGCCCATACAAAAGGACATGGCTCTGAATAAACTATGCAAAGAACTCAAGGAGAAGAGAAAAACAATATTTACAAGTCAACAGAACTCTAAGAAGGAAGTTACAAATAAACACAGAGGAATGGGAGCACTGTGATGGGAGTAATCCAATAAACCTAAATTACCTGAGGCTATGTTATCCTACATTTATGGATTATCATAAAATATTAAATTTAAGCATGTAAGTAGTTGAAATTTAATGAGCAAGTTGACTTTCTTTATGACCTAGAGAAATTTCCCAAGTTTTCTCCATAACATTACCCTTCTCTGGCTTTCCTCACTAAAAGGAGTAAAAAAATCAAAACAAGGAAACTGAATTAGAGGCTTTCTGAAGACTCTCTGACGTCTTATGAATTGCTGGTGCAGTCACTGCAAACTTTTAAATTCCCCTCTAGCACAGTCCTTAGGCTGACAGAGGAACAGGCATTACTTGCAGAGAAGTAATTTGCTTGTCATATGGAAATGAGGTGGTATGATCTGCCATCTGGGGTGAAGTCCTATGAGTTCAGCTGTTACATAAATCTTTTCTATGCAGAATTGTCATTTACATTCTTGACGCATGGTTTCTTTTTCTTGGCCTTTAAATTTGAGATCATCATGTTTATGTTGTTTTGCCCCTAAAGTCTCCAGTTTTGTCATTTTTTTCACAGATTCACAGAAAAGTAGAAATGTCTAGTAGAAGTACTTAGTATAAATAATGTTCTTGATAGGAACAAAATATATTTTTAAAACTTAGTTTATCGGGGATACCATCCAAGTTATCAACTCACAGTTTTATTTTAAAGTAAAAGAAAAGAAGACATTAAAGAATGTCTGGTACTAGTCTCACTTAAAAAATTTTAAACTACATTTGTCATTCAATTTCTTTTTTTTGGTCAAATTTTAGTTATTTGTTTTTAAAATTTATTTATTGAATCACCATGAGAGCAATTACAAAGCTTTTGAATTTAAGTGTTGGTCATACGATGATGAAACACCAGTCCCTTCACCAGTGCACATTTCCCACCACCAAAATCCCCAGTATACCCCCCTCTCAAACCCTCCCTCTACCTCTGTGGCAGATGATTTCCACATTACTCTCTCTCTACTTTGATTACATTCAATATTTCAACACAGGACCCAGGACTGTTATTTGAGATTTTTTCCCAACACTTAGATCTGCCAAAAAGGCAACATTGACACTTTGTTTTCTACTGCTGATTATGAATAGCATATGGAATTCTGGAATTTTAATAATTAAATCTGAAGGGATTTCTGCCCAAAGCTGCTGGGTTCCTAGATTTGTTTCTGAATCTCTGGGATCATGGCCCTTAGCAATTTGATCAGGAGCCAAAGAAGCTGTTTGTGGGCTGCGACTTGGGGTCTCTTTGGGGAAGGGGAGAAAGAGCCAGCTCCACCCCCATCCCGTGAGGCCCCATTTGCCTCATCATTGTGGGCCCAAACCTGTCTGTCCATTGGTTTCTGGAAGATGGCAGCCCCCAAGCCACCAGGGGGAAAAGACGGTGGATTGGTACCTTTTCTCACCTGGGATGGCCCAGGGCTGAACATCTAATAATGTGGAGTTCGGACGCATTTCTGCCCCAAGCCTCTAAGTTCTGAGATTTGTTTCTGAGTCTCTGGGATCATGATCATTAAGCAACTTGGTCAGGAACCAGAGAGCTGTCATTCAATTTCTTTCTCCCTAAATATACTGGTTCAGATAACATATAAAAATGTAAGTACTAAATAACAGGAGATATCTTTCTTTAAAATCAAAAACAATGCTATAAAATATGATTTAAATTTTAACAGAGGAAAATAAGCTGTAATATTCCTTATAGCTCTTTTTTTAATTTTTAAAGATGGAGTTCAACTTTTCCAAAGTGATTTTCAAGTGATTAGGAATGCCATTCTCTTGTAAAGGACAAAGCAATTTACAGTGGGATTTGTCAAAATATAATCCACATGGGCTACAGGAGTAAGATATTCTTTAGGAAACTTTGCCTTCAGACAATGAATTTTTGAAAAGATGGTCTCTGCTGCTAGGAGGATCTCTGCATCAATCATACCATACCAATCACCCACACTGTGACTCTTTCTACCTCTCATCTCATTCCACTCTTCCTAAAGTTATAGAAAATTGTCACACAGTTCAATCAGCTTTCTATAACTTCACAGTCTCATTGAAATCTCCTTCACTTTTATAAAGTAAACCTAACCACAGTTGATACTGCCTCATTTTTAAGACAACAGCATTATTGAAAGGGAATAATCGATCATATTAAATGTAATTATAACACAAATTTCCTTTCAAAAAGCAAACATCCTGCATATTGAATATAATATGCATCCTTAATTCTAGTTTACAGTGCTATTCTTTTAGTACTTAAAATACAAATAAGTGACTTTTCTACTTTCATTGTTTCTGTACTCTGTTCTATCAGTCATCACATTAGCAGAGTCTACTAATTCTATCTATATAGCATTTTTATTGCTATTGAAAATTATTCATGATTTCTGATGGACAGACATTGGAAAACATAAAAAAGACTGGAAAAAATACTTTTCAAGAACTTATCCCTCCAAGTAATAACCTGTGCCATGCTAGTATATTTCTTACTAAAGTTATCTATTGTTTTAGAAGGGTTCATGTGCATACTTTAGAGCAGATGTTTCCAAACATATTTACCCTACTGCCCCCTTTTCAAAAATACAAAGTACTCAGAAATACGCACCCCTCCCCTGGAAATCTATCTTCCATTAGTGAATAGGGAACACCTCAATTGCACCCAGGATTAGTACCATTTCCTGTATTTGTCTACCCCCACCTTAAGGATTTCTATTACCCACTTTGAGAAACATTGCTTTAGAGCAATCAAGATATTTGCATATTTCCTTTGTCAGGTCTTAAATTTATACCAGGAGGTCAATATATGTGGCTAAGGGAAAAAGTTTAAGTAATCAGATGAAAAAAGAGAGACGACAGGGCTCAGAATCTCTTTCAATTTTGAACATATTACAAGTATGAATTAGTCATCCTTTTTCAAAGTTATCCCCAGAAGCCTCTACTCTCATGACCCCACTTATTACCTAATTCCCCTCTTTTACAAAAGTTCAACTATTAACACCATTGTCAAAAGCAGCACTCTTCTTTTTTATTCTTTCATTTGGATAAAATGACATGTCACATTTTATTGGTAATACACTCAGCCAAACCCTTTATTACTTTCCTTGATCCCAAGTCCTGTAGGCATCTTCTCCTTGCCACTCAAATCTCTTTCTAGTGATTAGGCAGCAAAGGAGACATGTAATAATATGTATTGATACATGCTAAAAGATAATCAAATGCAAAATATGTCCAAGAGGGAGACAAATCTCACATGTAATAAAAATTTATGGTCTTGGGGCTGGAGTGATAGTATAGTGGGTAGGGCGTTTGCCTTGCACATAGTCAACCTGGGTTCAATTCCCAGCATCCTATTTGGTGCCATGAATACCAGAGCTAGGAGTGACCCCTGAGCATTGCTGGGTGAGACCCAAAAAGCCAAAAAAAAAATTACAGTCTTTTCAAATTAAGTCAGTGTCAATTTACAATACTGTATAAATTTCACAGCTTCACACACTGACAGATAAATATAATTTATCACTCCCATTATAATCAATTGACTTGTTCTGCCTGCCCCCATCACCTCTGCAGTATTCTGAATAAATAACATTTCAGTTGCCAAAATCAATCATTTGTTTTTTCATTTGAAAACAAAAATCAATCACTTTTGTTTACTTGCTTTGTTCTTTTTTTTAATTTTTTATTGTGGAAAGTTACAAAGTTACAAAGTTTTCAGGTTTAAATCTCAGTTATACAATGCTCGAATACCCATCCCTTCACCAGTGCTCATATTCCACCACCAAGTATCCCAGTATAGCTCCACTCCGCCCCCTCACACCCCAAACCCCCCCTCGCCCCTAGCACCCCCACCCTAAGCCCCCCCCGCCTGTGTAACTAATAAATTTCACTTTACTTTCACTTTGATTGCATACAATATTTCAACAAAACTCACTATTATTGTTTGGAGAGTCTCTCCCCTAAAGTCAGACCTGCTGAAAAGGAAGCATTAGATAATTTGTTTTCCATTGCTGAGGATGAAGAAGTATGAGGTCGAGTGACCACACTTAGCGGCCTCTCAGTTTTGGGTTTCTGTAATTTAGTATTCTAGTAACTAAGTCCAGAGAGATATCTGCCAGAAGTTGCATCGTTGCCAACTTGTACTTCTCAGTTACATTATATTCCACATATGAGTGCAATCTTTCTATGTCTGTCTCTTTCTTTCTGACTCATTTCACTCAACATGATACTTTCCATGTTGATCCACTTGTATGCAAATTTCATGACTTCATGTTTCCTGACAGCTACATAGTATTCCATTGTGTAAATATACCATAGTTTCTTTAGCCAATCATCTGTTTTAGGGCACTCTGGTTTTTTCCATATTGTGGCTATTGTGAAGCTTCTGCAACTCAAAAGAAACAGTGACCAAAATACAAAGAACTCAGTCTACAGAATGGGAAAGGATATTTATGCAGTACCCATCCGATAAAGGGTTGATAACAAGGATATACAATGCACTGGTTGAACTCCACAAGAAGAAAACTGCCAACCCGATCAAAAAATGGGCTGATGAAATGAACAGAAACTTTTCCAAAGAAGAAATCCGAATGGCTAAGAGGCACATGAGAAAATGTTCAACATCACTAATCATCAGGGAGATGCAGATCAAAACAACAATGAGATATCATCTCACACCACAGAGACTGGCCCACATCCCCAAAAACAAAAGCAACCGGTGTTGGCGTGGATGTGGGGAGAAAGGGACTCTCCTTCACTGCTGGTGGGAATGCTGACTGGTTCAGCCCTTTTGGAAAACAATATGGACGATTCTCAAAAAGTTAGAAATTGAGCTCCCATTTGACCCAGCAATACCACTCCTGGGAATATATCCCGGAGAGGCAAAAAGGTATAGTAGAGATACTTGCTTTGTTTTTTAATTGTCAAAGTAGTTAGTGAAATTATCTGGAAGTATCTTGCTCTTTCTGACTAATTTTCCTTATAATAATCCCTCAAAAGTTATTATTATTGCAGTGATAGAATTTCATCTATTTTTATAGTAAAATAGTAGTCTTATAAATGTAACTATAGCATAGTTATTTATTATAAAATATGACCCACGAATTCATACCAAAAACTTTAACAATGTTTGATACAGGATCTCACCATTCTACAAAGAAGTGATCATTGACTAAAGAGAGGGGTTCGGCAAGGCAACACCATTTCACTGAAACTCTTCAGTGCCATCCTCGAGAACATCATGCGATGACTAGAATGGGAAGAAATGGGAATGAAGATAAATGGTCGGTAACTACATCACCTCCCCTTCGTTGATGACATCGTTCTCATAACGCCAAACATTAGCCAAGCGGCACAAATGCTGGCCGACTTCAACCATGAGTGTGGAAAGGTCGGACTGTAGCTGAATCTCACAAAGACAATGTTCATGAGAAACAGACTAGTTACTGATGGTCCATTTGCTTTCAATGGAACGAACCTGTCCAAATGCAGCAGTTGTGTATACCTAGGTCGAGAACTCATCATGACAAATGATCTGGCACCTGAACTGTGCAGCAGGAAGAGAGCATTGTGGAACACTTTCAAGAGTGTTGAAGAAGTTAAGAGGACAAAAAACCTCTGGCTCTGGGCACATCTTTTTGACTCCACCGTTCTTCCTACACTAATATACACCTCAGACACCTGGGCCCTACGAAAACAGGAAAAGAACACTATTCAGATCTCCCAAGGAGAAATTGAAAGAGCTATGCTTGGAATATCACATTTCACTCAAGTGAGAGAAGGAACCAGAGTTCCGACCTCCATTGATGATCAAGAATCAGGGACGCTGTCTCATTTGCCAAGGCATCAAAAATCAGATGGGCCGGACAAATAATGTGATTTAGAGACAACCGCTGGACTAGAGCTGTTATCAACTGGATTCCATGGGCCATCAAAAGAACGCGTGGTCGCCTACCTACGAAATGGTCAGACTTCTTCGTCAAGACCCTGAATGAATAGTTTGAGGCTCTTCCTGTTCCTGGAGTGAGCAGACACCACCGGGCTACACTAGCACATGACAAGGACAAATGGAGATGTTACTGGCACCCGCTCAAACAAATCAACTAACAACGGGATGACAAGTGACAAGTGACAAGCTATAATAACATGAGGGGCTGGAGCAATAGCACAGTGGGTAGGGCATTTGCCTTGCACGCGGCCAACCTGGGTTCCATTCCCAGCATCCCATATGGTCCCCCAAGCACCGCCAGGAGTAATTCCTATGAGCCAGGAGTAACCCCTGTGCTTCGCCAGGTGTGACCCAATAAGAAAAAATATATGTATCAGTGGAATCCATGTTTTATGGAATCCTTGTTTCTAAGAATTTATGCACATAATATACAAGAAGCACTATGATATTTTACTGCATTAAACAAACCTATGCTAAAAAATAAAAATAAAAAATAACAAACTGGCCTTTCCGCTGCTGCACAAGCATGATCCAGGAGGCCAACTAAACTACTTTGGACATGAGCAGCTTGCAGAAATGCCTCTGAACTGTGAACTGAGCCACTGCCCCATGAGGTGCCAGGGGGACAGGGTTTCTCTCTTTAGGTTTTTCCATCATATGAACACCACAAAAGGGAAGTAAAAGCTTGCAGTGATGCAATTCTTGGCAGAATTTTCCCTGGACTTTATGCAGAAATCCAAAACCACGTGGCCACTGTCTCGGCCACGCCACCTAATATCTCTTAATAGTCAGCAATGTGAAACGGTTCCTTTTTAGCAGGAACCATTTGGGGGGGGAAACTCCAAAGAATAATAGTGAATTTGTTGTTGAAATATTGAAGGTAATCAAAGTAGCAGCCATTTCTCCAGACTGTGAACTAAGCCATAGCCCCACGCTGGCCGAGAAGAGGAAATATCCTTCTTTCTTGATTCTTTTCCCTTTTCAGGGAGAAACGCAGCATGAAGTCCACCATATTATGAGGTCTATTAAGCAGGTACAAACTTGGTGGCGCGGGAAGGAGAAAAAAAATTTATGTGCTCGGAACAGCAGGATGCATGGGCAGTCTCGAGCCAGGGCCAATACAAGCACACGCTCCACCGAGATTCGATCTGGGTGGCCACACTTTTGTTCGGCCACTTTGCCGTTGATTGACCAGGATCCGGAGACCAACTAAACTACTTTTGGTCCCAGAAACTGCTTGCAGCCATGTCTCTAGACTGTGAACTAAGCCATAGTTCCACACTGGCCGAGGACGGGAATTATCTTTCTTTCTGTTTTTTTTTTTCCCTTGTTGGGCGGCGTGGCATCCTCCATATTATGAGGACTACTAAGCAGGCATGAACTTGGTGGCATGGGAAGGAGAAAAAAAGGGTTATGTGCCTGGAACAGCAGGACTTCATATCTCTTAATTCTCAGCAATGGAAAACTAATTATCAAATGCTTCCTTGGCAGTAGGGCTGTCTTTTCTGGGGGGAAATTCCAACAACACAAAATTGTAAGTTTTTTGTTGAAATATGGAATGTAATCAAGGTAAAGAGAAAATGAAATGAAACTTATCAGTTATGCAGGCGGGAGTGGAGAAGTGGGGGGTGGGATGTATACTGGGGTTTTTGGTGGTGGAATATGGGCACTGGTGAAGGGATGGGTGTTTGAGTATTGTATAACTGAGACAATAAGCCTGAGAACTTTGTAACTTACCACATGGTGATTAAGTAAAATAATAATAAAAAAAAGAGTGTGTGCAGGAGTAGAAAGAAAAAAAAATAACAAACCTATTCTGATTGTATTTTGAGCAATGTAAGTCTTGCGTGAACACTTGTAGGGCTTCTTACCATTCCTGATACTCTACTAAGCTCATATAATCCATTAGAAATTGCTCTATCTAAAATATATTATGGATCCATCCTTTTCACTGTCAATGACATAACCCTGACCTAAAGAGCATCATTGCTCATCTGCAATAATACAAGGCTCCCCAATTAACCCCCCATTTCCATTGCTTTATTCTGAGTGATTTTATTGTGTTAGATCCTATCCTTTTATTTAAATACTTTAAGTAAGTACTAGAAGGAATAAGGTTCACGACTTGCATGCAGTAAATCCTGTTTCAGTACCCAGCACCACATTGTTACCTGAGGACCATGGGAGGGGCCAGGATAATCCACAGACCATAGGGTCAGAGCAGCATTGCATCCTTGGCCCTCTAAGTGCTATCTGGGAGCCCCAACCAAAATAAATAGATAAGTAAGTAAGTAAATAAATACAGCTAACAGTTTCTCACTGTTCAATGTAGAATATCATACGGCAAGTTCTCAACTAACTTCATTCCATTAAACATTAGTGAGTAGAATAGTGTGGCCCATGTCTAATGAATAGAGGTTTGGGGGGACCTACTGTCCTTTATGTGAATTTGCTTCGTCACTAATGACATTAAGTTAGGACTTACTATACCCACAGTGCCCTCCCATGTACTAGCCCTACTACTTTCATGTCCTCTACTCCTCTCCTTCCCTTCTACATTCCAGGCTCTGCACTTTAGACTTCCCCCACTCCTGGAAGTTCATCCTTTATTCAGTATTCTGCCTATGATGTTCCCTACGAAAATATTCCTTCAGATCTTTATATTGGATTAGCTTTTCTCATAAGTCAGAGTTCAGTTTCCTCTGAGTTCTTTCTTTCAAACTTGCTTTAATTTCTTAAAGCACTCCTATCACTATCTTAAATTATCTTACTTATTGACTTATTAATGGTATCTCTCTCTAAGATAATGAAAGTTAAAAAAAATAAAGCAAAGCAAAGGTCTTCATTATTTTATTCATTTGATCTTTCCCCAGTGCTGAAATAGTCAATCTTAGGACTTATAATGGCCAGATCATTCTTGCCTTACTGCATACTTTCCCTCCAGAACATAATATTTAATGCTATATTTTATAGTCTCATTTATACAAAGTCGATTATATAATTATGTATATATTATTTTTATGTGTTATTTTGCTTGTTTTGAGGTCAAATCTGGTGTTGCTCAGAGAATCATGAAGTGCTGAGGACTAAAATCTAGGTTTCCTACATGCTAAGTATGTGGTTCTGCCCTTTAACCCATCTCCCAGTCCCTGATACAAATATTTTAATATTAAGATGGTAAAATTTTCCTTTGACCTAGAGGGTTTTTTTTCCTTTAAATTTATTAACAATGAAAACATGAGAGCTTTTGGGAGTTCCTGTTCTCTGTATTTCTAATGGAGAAATCACCCTTTTAGGCTGCCTATTCCCACCAGGCAAGGTGCTCAGCCATTGAGTGGATAAAGCGGATTTGCCTGGAGTTTAGTGGAACTTGCTTCAGTTTTACTCAACTGGTTAATCAGTTGGGTTAACAGTCACAGTGAATCATATAGATATATAGATAGATACATCATCCATCTATTTATATCTACATAAAGAAGTTAAAATCATATGACTGTGCTTCTGAAGTTCCTGTGAAGTTCAATCACTGTTATGTCCTGTGCCATAATATTTCATCTTTTATTGCACTCATATACTAGCTTTTGTTTCTTTGTGAATGTTTGAAGTGTTATTATTATCTTTGTAATTATATTACAGATTCCTCCAGGACTAGACTGTTATTGTATTCGTCCTTATAATGTTCCCAATGTCTATAGTACATAATATAGCATTAATATTTACTGATTATTTGTTTTATTGAACTTTCAGAGTCTTATATGCAGAAAAACTTAGAATGAGATAAGCTTTAGTCAACACACAGATGGGCACTGACTCATGAGAGTCATAGCTAAAAGGAGGCATAATATTTTCTGAAGTAGTGCTTTTCCATCATTTTTGTGCTACACATGAAAGGAAATAGTCCATCCGCATAGCAGATGTGCCTAAATGAGAATGTTACTTCAAACTACAGGTGACTGACTGGGGGTTCTGGAGGTCGCAGACCACAATGTTTCACATTGGAGACAAGTAGTATCTCAGTAAAACTATGTCACACTTGTGACCATTTTCTCAGTAAGAGTTGTATTAAGAAGTAAAGTGCCTGACAAAGAGGCAGGCTGGAGAGGGTGCAGGTGGCAGGAGGAATGCGAGGGATATTGGTGGTGGGAAATGTCTACTGGTGGAGGGATGGGTGCTGAAATATTGTATGACTAAAACCCAATCACAAAAGCTTTGTAACTGTACCTCACAGTGATCTGATTAAAAAACAAAATTTAAAAAAGAGTTGTATAGTAACTTGTGAGGCAAACATAATAATTAACCTCCAGTGATATGCCAATTAGGACTCCAATTGTCTGATAATAGTCAATTAATACATTTTTAGAAAATTTTCCAGGTCATTATTAAAAAGTAAATTACATGAGCATTTATGTAAACACATTACATTAAAAATAGCAAGGTGGTAGAGGTGGAAAGATATCTCAACAGAGTGGAACACAAGTTTTTTTATACAGGAGACCTGGGTTTGGTTCCTTCAGCACCATTAAGAATAATCTTGAAACGTGGCTGGCACAACCAAAATTCAATTCTAAATTTTATTCAATAGCCAAAAACAGTAACAGCAAGTCTCACAACGGAGACTTGTTACTGGTGCCCGCTCAAGCAAATTGATGAACAACTGGACGAGACAACAGTGCAGTGCAGTGCAGTTCTACAGTCACTCAGAAACAGATGAGAGTATATAACACCTAGTTATCATACATCTAGAAGACACTCGATAGAAGGAAAACCTGGTCTCCCTCCTAATATTTCATTCAAAGGACCTAAATACAAAGAATTCAACTTGTCCTTAGAACCTGCTTCAGAAAAAATACTAGAAAAGAACCTTGAAAAAAGCTAACCTTAAAAATGAAGTTCAGGAAAGGGAAAGATTAGAAGTAGATGTAAAACCATATTATAGTCCTTGTCTTGGTTAGTGGGAACTACTAATAGTTGAGCTTTTCCATGATTACACATTTTCATTTCTCAAAAGTTTATGAACATGTAATAGGTTTCACTGAAAGAAAAAAAAACTTTTAAAAACGCTATTCACTATGAGAAATAGCAAGTCATATATGAGATCACTTTCTATGAATGAGCTGTGAAATATAAATTTGGTTTCTTAGGAAATGCAAGATCTATAATTATGAATGAGATAAGCTTTTATAAATAAGGAAACTAAAAAATAGACTATCTCATAACATTCTGAGGAGCTGTGCTCATTTGTAGTCAACAGAAATTTTAGAAAATGGTGTGGGATTTATAAAACTAGGTAATCTTTTGGGCTTGTGAGCATGTGAAGGGAACTTTGATTTCTGTAGCCAATTTGGGGCCTATATCCATCTTATGAGGAAAGGTCTGACTGCTGTGAAAGGAATTCTGGTTCCTATTCCCACTTTCTGCTCATTACTACATCACTACTATCAGCGAGCCTGATTCCCATCCCTGCTTTTACTGTATCTGTGTTATCTGACATGTTGTGTCTTATATCACCTTGGAATACAAACTCTGCCCACTCTTCTCCCCAGTAGATCATTTTCAAAACGTTTTTGTAGCTATAAGGCGATAAGATATCTAGTTCTTCACAGTCTCATTCTCCCTCTCGGAGAAACTTGCAAGCTACTGTGAGTTTCCTGTCTGCATGGGAGAGCCTGGAAAACTCCCCGTGGGGTATTCAGATGCCAAAACCAGTAACAATGATAGGTCTCATTCCCCTGACCCTGAAAGAGCCTCCAATGCAGCACTGTTGGGAAGGATGATTAAAAAGAGGTTTCTAAAATCTCAGGGCTAGGATGAATGGAGAAGTTACTGAGACTGCTTGAGAAAATCGATACTCAATGGGATGATGATGATGATGATGATAATGATGATGATGATGATGATATATGTAACCAAGTGGTATGTATCCTTTGAAAAGAATAAGACAGACTATATGTGACAGTGCAATGCCTCCAACACATGTTATCAAAGGGAAAAACAGCAAGATAATATAATGTGATTTTGTTTGTGTATTTGAATGCATTGAGGTAGGTACTAGGGGAACCCCTTTGACAGAGTTTCAGGAAGTAATAAAATCAAGATAGAAACTGAAAGGAAGTCACTCTGAGTATAGGTCTTTTGACAGCCCAAAGATGCAAAGATTAAACATATCTGGAGATGATTCCATGGAAATTGAGGTCTGGGCTGGAGTGATAGTACAGTAGGTAGGGCCTTGCACACAGTTGAACCGGGTTTGATCCCCAGCATCCCATATGGTCCCCTGAGCACCGCCAGGAGTGATTGCTGAGTACCAAGCCAGGAGTAACCCTTGGGCATCTCCAGGTGTGACCCTAAAAGCAAACAAAACAAAAAATGAAAAAAAGAAATTGAGGTCTGATAAGATCCAAAGTTTTGCCAGGCCCAAGGGCAAAGAATTAACTCTCTGAGGAAGAATGAAAGGGCTTAATAAAAATATGTAAAAATACCAGCAAAAAATTGAAGTCCTTTGCCCATGATATCACCCTAATAAGGACTCTTCTCTGCAAAGAAAGACCTATGGGAGGGCACTTTTGAAAAATCTTTCAAAGCCAATTTTGGAAAAGCAAGTAGTATACATTTGAACTCTGGTGTTGCCTGATCCTCACTTCAAGTACATAATAACTTTTACTTCAATGAAACTCTGTCTTTAATTTGCAAAAGCTGCAATAGCTCTTCTGTGTGTGAGTTTTGGGTGTTCCTATTCAATTTATCTAGGCTTTTCATCCAACAAAACTCTCTCTTGAGTTGCTCTAACCCCTGATTTGTGCTAGCAACCTCAGGGCAGAGCTGGTGACAGGTGACAGGAGATTCTTTTGAAATTAAATCTTCATTTTATGGCTTCTTGAAATTTATTTCTAACCCCCATTTCCTAACTCCCTCCACACGTTTATGCCTACCTCAAACAAATATTAAAATAAGATCTTAAAAAGGTATCAGCACTGCCACAACATTTGCAGTAAGCTAGTTGGGGCTCTAGGCCTATCAGATTATATAACATTTCCAAGTTGTAGGATAGGGACAAAGCTATGAGGCTATGAGGGCAGGGTGGAGGTTGGTAGCTTATTGCAGTAGGCCTCACTTCAGGTATGGCTATTCCCAATATAGGCCAGGGAGGCCACATGCTTTGTTAGATTTAACAAAACTCAGTGCATGCAAGTGCAAAAGTGAATTCTGTAAAAACAAAGAAACAAACATAGCATTCAGCACCCCAGCAGGAATCTCTCTGTTGGAACTGGCCATGGGGTGTATGGGATAAGGTAGAGCCAAGACAGGGTACACTCCTCGTACACAGCTAGCTAACCTGAGTTTGACCCCTGGTTCCGTGAGGGCCACTAAAAGTGATCCCTGGACAGATTAAAAAACTAAATATAACAATAAGAAGAAGATTCAAAAATATCTCAGACCTCCTTGACCAAATTCAATATTATTGTCATTCACTACAGATTTGGTTATCCTGAAACTGATTGTCTTATTTTATAGAGAATAATAAATGGCTTGCATTCTGAACACTTTTGTAACAGCATCGATATATTCTACTTTACAGTAGTAGACTTTGACCGCGAGTGTGGAAAGGTCAGACTGCAGCTGAACCTCAACAAGACAATGCTCATGAAAAACGAACAAGCCCCTGACGCTCCATTTGCTCTCAATGGAATAACATCTCTGAATGCAGCAGCTATTTGTACCTGGGTCAAGAACTTAACATGAGGAACGACTTGGCGCCAGAACTGCACGGGAGGAAGAGAGCAGCATGGAACGCCTTCAAGAGCATTGAAGAAGTGGTTAAGAAGACAAAGGACCTCTGACTCCGGGCATTCTTTTTGACTCCACCATTCTTCCTGCACTAACTTACGCCTCAGAGACCTGGGCCCTACGCAAACAGGATGAGAATGCTCTTCCGGTGTCCGAAAGAGGAATCAAAAGAACTATGTTAGGAGTATCACATCTCACTCAAGTGAGAGAAGGAATCCGGAGCTCTGACCTCTGTCAATGATCAAGAATCAGGGACATTGTCTTGTTTGCCAAGATCAGATGGCCGGACACGTAATGCAATTCAGAGGCGACTGCTGGACTAGAGCTGTTGCCAACTGGATTCCACAGGACATCAAAAGACTGCGTGGCCACCCACCAATGAAATGGTCAGACTTCTTTGTTAAAACCCTGAATGAGTGGTTTGAGGCTTTTCTTGTTCGTGGAGCGAGCAGATATCATTGGGCTACACTAGCACGGGACAAGGACAAATGGAGATGTTACTGGCACCCGCTCGAGCAAATCGAAGATCAACGGGAAGACAAGTGATACAACTGATACAAGTGATACAGTAGTTTTACTGGACGCATTTATACTTTATAAATATTATTTTAACAACCACCAAAAGAAGTATGTATTATTGTTCTTTCTATTTACTGATGATTTGACAATCAGATGAAAGTCTTAAATCTGACAAAAGACAAAACTAAGGTTTAAATTCGTATCTGATTAAAAAACTAACTTTTTCAATATAGTCCATAAACTTTTCAATGTTTTATACTCTGAGGCCATGATTCAGATTTATTATACTTTTAAAAAGTCATTAAGAATGAAATATTGAAATCTCTAACTTAAAGGTAGAACCATTGCTAAACTATGTAATAATAATAAAGGGGAACATCAGAATTCATAAGTGCACTCATCATGCATTGCACTTTATTTTAAATACCATAGGGGTTTAGTCAAGATCACTGGAAGGTAACAGTTCTGTGAGTGCTCCTGTGGTCTGAACAAAAACATGTTAAAACTTAACTGGCATAGCATCTTGCAAGGAATCTTGCTGAGAAAATTCACCAAAAAAAACAAACACCATCTCAAAGAGATACACCTCCAGGGAACACAGAAACACAGACAAGTTCAGAGCTAATGAGTCCTTCCCTAGATGTGGGAAGGGGTGAAGAGAGCTTGAAAGGGATTGGGAAGCTGGTATAAACGTCAAAACCAATCTAAGGTGGGAAAAGGTGCTAAATACAAGCTTCATGTCACCGTTTCCCCAATCATAAGCAAACTTGTGTCTGCTACACCCTGTATGAACATGAAGCAGCCATTCCAAGGCTAGCCAGGCCCTGTCTTGGCTCTACCTTACCCCATGCACCCCGTGGCCAGTTCTACCAGATAGGGATTCCTGTGGGGTGCTTAATGCTATGTTCATTTCTTTGTTTTTACAGAATTCACTTTTGCACTTGTACTCACTGAGTTTTGTTAAACCTAACAAAGCGTGTGGCCTCCCTGGCTCATATTGGGAGCAGTCATACTGAAAGTGAGGTCTACTCCAACAAGCTACCAACCTCTGCCCTATCATCACAGCCTCATAACTTTGAACCTATCCTACAAATTGGAAATGTTATGTAATCTGATAGGACTAGAGCCCATCCTATCTCAGAACCAAAGAAGGCTTACCCAGTGTGGTTATACCAGAATTAGTACCCAACCTCAGATAGAGGACACCATTTGCAAAGGCTCCAAAGAAGAAAAGCTTTATGCATGTGCCCACTGATTCAGAAAATGCAGGGTGCAAATACTCCCAGAGACTTGCAGCTGCCATCCCAGCAGCAGTAGCAAGGAACACATACCCTACAAGTAAACTCTACCTATTGGGCCATAGTTCAGAGCAGCTACCCTTAAACTGGTATAAAAATACAAAAATCCCACCATTCCTCTACAGAGCAGCTTGCTTGCTAAACATCTATTATTGAGTACATGTGACCACAATCTCACCAGTCACTGCCCAGATTGACGGGACAGTGATTCCATATCAACTCCCGGATTGCCACACTGTGAGCCTTGGGTCAGACCCCAAGCTAGTCAGACTTTAGTGTTACAGGACACAGGCACCACCCTTACCCCACCTACTGCCATTTAGGTACCTACACTCAGAGCCACAACAGTCACTCCAACCTTGCAAGTATTTAAAAAATCTATACAGGGCATCCCTGACTGCCACAGATGAGTAGAGTCATGAGAACTAATATGGTACTGTAAAAGCTTACACCAGATCATTGCTCAGAAACTCAGAGTTTCACCATTAGCTCCCACAAAGAACCAGGAATAATAAAAGAACCAAGCAATTCAGTCACATCAATGATGGGAACAGAAACCTAGGAAAGTCCTAAATAAGTCAGGATGGTCTACAATGTTGGAGGAAGAAAAATCCCTTCAATGTTCTCTAAATACAAAACAACTGAGACAGAGAATATTACCAATGACCTCAAAGACAAGACACACAAAATCAATGATAAAGAAAACTTAATTTAAAAAAATAGATTCTTCTGGAAAAAACCCGAATGCCCCAGAACGGATGACTGGTTGAGGAAACTTTGGTACATCTATACAATGGAATACTATGCAGCTGTTAGAAAAAAGGAGGTCAAGAATTTTGTAGTTAAGTGGATGGGCATGAAAAGTTTCATGCTGAGTGAAATGAGTCAGAAAGAGAGAGACAGACATAGAAAGATTGCACTCATCTATGGTATATAGAATAACAGAGTGGGAGACTAACACCCAAGAACTGTAGAAATAAGTACCAGGAGGTTGACTCCATGGCTTCGAGGCTGGCCTCACGTTCCGGGGAAAGGTCAACTCAGAGAAGCGATCACCAACTACATTGTAGTCGAAGGCCATGTGGGGGAAGGGAGTTGCGAGCTGAATGAGGGCTAGAGACTGAGCACAGCGGCCACTCAACACCTATTGCAAACCACAACAGCTAATTAGAGAGAGAGAACAGAAGGGAATGCCTTGCCACAGTGGCAGGGTGGGGTGGGGGGGAGATGGGATTGGGGAGGGTGGGAGGGACGCTGGGTTTACGGGTGGTGGAGAATGGGCACTGGTGAAGGGATGGGTTCCCGAACTTTGTATGAGGGAAGTATAAGCACAAAAGTGTATAAATCTGTAACTGTACCCTCACGGTGATTCTCTAATTAAAAATAAATAAATTAAAAAATAAATAAATAAATAAATAAATAGATTCTTGAGGATTGGATAGTGTATGGGTAGTGTACTTGCCTTGCATACATGGGTTTGATCCTTTGTAATCCATATGATCTCCCAAGTCAGTTGGGAATGATCCCTGAGGTCAGAGTCAGGAGTAAGCTCTAAAAAATCCCAGGTGTGTCCCATCCTACCTGCCACCCACTATAGCACTGTAGTACTGTCGTCCCGTTGTTCATCAATTTGCTCAAGCGGGCACCAGTAACATCTCCATTGTGAGACTTGTTTTTACTGTTTTTGACATTTCGAATATGCCACAGGTAGCTTGCCAGGCTCTGCTGGGCCCGTCACCCACACAAAAAAAGTAGATTTTAATGAAATAAATAAGTTATATACTTGATAGTAGCAAGAGGGAGCAATCTCCAACTCATAAGATAGGAAAAGAGCAAAGTATTAAAGGGAAAGAATGACTGGCAAATAAACTATTGGCTAAGAACTGGCAATCTAAGGAGTGTGATCAGACACTGATCTAGGAGGCCCAAAGTGTATTGAAGAATATAACTCAAACAAACAGCACCAGACCCACTGCAATTCAATGGTAAGAACCAAAGTGAAACACACACAAGGAAAGATAATAGAGAGGCAAAGACTGACATGCTAGGGAAACAACATAAAATTCACATTGCCCATGTCAAATGAAACTCTCCAAGAAGGGAATAGGATGAACTTAAAGTGTTGAATGGAGTAAAATCTCTCCAACTGAGAATCTTCTCTATACCCTGCAAAGTTATCTTCAGATATGAGGGGCTGATGAAAATATTTTGGAAAAAAATACCAACAGTATTTTTCTGGAGCAATGGTGGAACTGGAGCAATAGTACAGTGGGTAGGGCACTTCAATTGCATGTGGCTGATCCACTTTCGATTACTGACACCACATATCATTCCCCAAACCACCCATAACTGACACCTGAGCACAGAGCCAACTATAACCAGTAATCACTGCTGGGTATTGAAAAAACAAAAAAAAATGGGACCCCTCAAACCCAATTGTGGGTATTTACTGCTTAAAATGAGTTCTTGAAAATCAAAGGGATTCAAATTAGAAAAGAAGCCAAATTGTCACTATTTACAGATGACATAATATACTTAGAAGATTACAAAAAGCCCACTAAAAATCTCCTGAAAACAAAGTAACTTTTAAGAAAAGTAGCTGACAACAAAGACAACACACAAATATTAGTCATATTCCTATATGTGATAATGAACTAGAAAGGAAAGAAATCAGAGTCCACTTCATTCAAAAGTGTCCTAAAACTAAATTAACTAGAAATCAACTTAACAAAAGATGTGAGACATATACTATTGAAACTGTAAGTCACAGAACTGGAAGAAAATATAGTGAGTAATTAAGTTGTCTTGCACGGAGCTGACCCAGGTTTAATCCCTAGTATCCCATATGGTCCCACAAGCCCTCCAGGAGTGATTCCTGGTGCAAAGTCAGGAATAAGGCCTGAGCACTACTGGGTGGGGCCCAAAAAACATGACGAAACAAAAACAAACAAAAACCTTTAAATCACTTTTGTAAGAGATAGATGAGATCTCAGGAAATGGAAATGTTTTCCATGATCATGGAATGGAATAATCAATATTGTAGAAATGACCATTCTTTCTAAGTTAGTATACAGATTCATTGCAATCTCCATCTAAATTCTGATGATATTCTTCAAGGACTTAGAACAAACTCTTAGTAATATTGGGTTTTTGTTGTGGTTGTTGTTTTGGTTTTGAGGCTATGTTGAGAAACAGTTTTCCCCCAACGGTGCCTGGACACATTGTACACTGGGTCCAGGCAGACGTAGAGCGAAGGATGATAGGCCTGTGGAGAAACACCCTCTGGGAGTAGCTGATGGCTGTTCACCTTATTGCCAGATACACATATATTTTATAGAGGGTCTCAGTTTATAAGAAAGACCAATCTCATGAAGTTCAGTATTATTGGCTTATCACCTCTCCAACTCTGTTTCTCCCCAGTCCAATCCCAATCAAGGCTAGATGCTGTAGTTAGGATGACTTGCTAAGCATACGTGACAGTTTCTGTATCTAGGGCTCATGTGACTAGGAGGTTGAGTGAGGCTCAAGGAAGAACATGTGGTACTAGCTGACAGACACTCTGTTCTTGCCAACTTTGCCCTGATACCCCCTCTTGTGAGGCTTTGCTTCTGGGCCTCTTTGCAAGGTTGGGCCTGATCTGCACCAATGTCGGTCACCATGCTCTGCAGGGCTACACCCAGCTGTGCTCAGGGCTCACTCCTAGCTCTGCATCAGGGATAACTCCCAGCACATTCAGAGGACCATATGGGATGCCAAGGATCAAGCCCAGATCTGCCATATACAAGGCAAATGCTTTGTATTATGCCACTGTATTATGGCTCTGGTCCCTGTATGGAATCACAAAACTCCTTAAATAGCCAAATCTTTCTGAAAAAAAAAACAAAATATGGGAGGTGAATATCCTAACTTCAAATTACACTATGAATTTGTAATAAAACTGTCTGGAACTGGAATAAAGACAGACTCTTAAGCCAAGGGAATAGAATTGAGAGTACAGAGATAAGCCCTCAGAAAAATGCACATTTAATCTATGATAAAAGAACTGGATGCATGAAACAGAGAAATGAAACACTCTTAAACAAATGGTGTTTCGAAAAGGATAGTTGCATGGGAAAAAATGAGAGTGGATCCATATATTACACCATATACAAAAGTTAATTTGAAGTTGATTAAAGATTAGACCAGTATACATAAATTATACTGAGGAATTTTTGTGGGAGTGAGGTATAGTAACTTTGAACATCAAAACCAGAAATGTTAACAGTATTGTAACCATGTTTTCTAAATTTAATAAAAGATATGTTCTCTAAATTTAATAAAAGCATAAAAGATAAAGTCCTTGGAAAGTAGAAGTTCATGATATTTGTCTGAGAACCAGTTGCATATTCCTTCAGAAATGTTGATCATGTTGCTTTGGGATGCTTTGAAGGTGAGTACCTGCATCTGAATGTAGATTTCATTTACATAAATTATAAATTCATTCTTACTTAAGACCTCAATTCATATAAACTACAAAAAGAATTAGCAGTAAAAGAATGGCATTTCAATACTATTCTATTTTTTTCCAAAAGTTTTATGAATGAGTAATGTTTGGCAATAAAGTTTCTATGCCATATGATCTGTATTTTTTTAAATGTTTTGCCTTTTTAGGTCACACCTGGCAATGCTCAGGGGTTATTTCTGGCTCTGCACTCAGGAATTACTCCTTGTGTTGCTTGGGGACCATATGGGATGCTGGGGATTGAACCTAGGTCAGCCACATGCAAGGCAAATGCCCTACCTGCTGTACTATCACTCCAGCCCCAACATATACTATATTTAATAAGTCTTTGAATATCAAACCACTGCTTGATCCATCATTTTTCAAAAAGTGACAACAAAAATTAACAAGAATACACAGGAGTTACAAGGAGAAAATAGAAAATTTCAAGTTTATAGTGACCTGTCAGTATACTCTGGCTTCTAGATAAATGTAGGCCCTAAAGTTCAGTGAAGAACACTGTATTCATATTGCAATTAAGCATCAATAAGAATGAGTTTATATAAAACAAGTGTTAATCATTTCAACTCATTGACTGTTTACATGTATATAAACTAACTTCTAAGTAGATCTTATCTTTCTTGGAAAATATGCTCAAGTAGAAAATAAGCCTGAGATTAAAAAATGTTGCTAATTATTTGTCATAAGAAAATGATATTTTTTTGTCCAATTCTTACTTTGAAGTCTGCTAAAACTTCAGATGAAATTCAGTTAATAAATACGTGTTAGCACAACATATCCCCAAAGACGTCTTTGACACTTTATTAGTTTCTACTCTGGACTTTAGACTTGAACTTGAGTAATTTTTATAAGAAACAATGATTATTCTGAACAGGTAGAATTGTTTTTTTCATGTAGCTAACAAGAGAAGCAATAAAAGACCTTTAAGTTGGAACAGACTAAAGAAATTTAGGCAGAATTCAAAATTAAAAATCAATAAGCTCTTCCAGGCTTGCCCTTATTTTTCCTTCCCCTCAGAGCCTAAGGACAGATTGAAACCTTACTCAGAAATCTTTGTTTGATTTGCAGATAGTGGTAGTATGGCCCACCAAGGACCAGTCAAAAGGCACTTTATAGATCACTCTTCACCTACCAGCCTGCAACCTACCCTTTCTAGAACTGTTTCCCTGATCTTTCTTTCCTATGAAAGCCACTTTTTGAACACGCACACAAGTGGATTACTTGAGCACATTGAGTTCTGCCATCTTGCAGCTTGCTGACTAGTTGTTAATAAAGCTCTTTTTGGACCTGTTACCATCTTTTTTCAGTTGACTCAATTGGCTATTGCCTCAAGTGGCAGTGGAGCCAGATCTTAAAAATTTACATATCAACCACAGAAACTATATATTTTCAGCATGACTTGACCTATGTAAATATATATATCCAATCATGTTGAAAACATAAAGACAGAGAACCATGCCACCAGCCAAGGTGAATGTGAAGAATTTCATTGAATACTAGGTTTTTAAGGCTCATCATTCCTGTTCATAAGATTTGATTAAATTTGGCACTTATGTTCAGCCAGTCGTGACATCTTTTTAGTTCTGTGTGAGACTGAGAGGGCAATTTAATTAAAATTTGAAGAATAAGAATGTGTTTAAAAATAAATAGATTAGTCTAACAGGGAGGTTTTTAAAAAGGCCAAATACATGACAATTTCCATTCATTGGTAAAAAACATTACTCATTTTAAACTGAAAGATATTTTAGCTTTCGAAATGTTTCCAATATTACCACTCTGATGCAAATTAAAAAAATTTAAATTTCTGATATAAACACCTGATTTTTCATCTAAAAAAAGAGGGTGAAATTACCTTGCAACTGAAGTAAGTATGATGAAACACCACAATAAAAAACAAAATCTTCTGAATGAGGAAAACACAAAAAAAGTTGAGAGAGAGAGAGAACACTGTAATTATTGAATATGCACAAAACCAGAATGTGATACACATCACAGTTATGAAGATATTGAAAGAGCAGATAAAAATCCGACCCTTTAGTAGAGCCATGTAGAGACAGATCCATCACATGTGAGTTCTCAAGATAAACAATGAGCAGGCTTCAAGTGAGAGTACCTGACAGCTTCAATTGCCACACAAGCTCATCTTAATTGATCTGGTAATTTAGACTGAAGGGAAATGAGGAAAGGGGAGGGAGAAAACAGGCCACCAAAAGGAGATTCTGTTGACAAACCGTACCTATCAGAGTAAACATCTAATTTAGTTGTAGTTTCAGCCCCTTCTAAAATAGGAATTTTAAATCAATCTAGAGTTCCCTGGTTAGCATTGCTGAGGTCATCTTTATGATAAGAGTTTCCTGCCTTCCCCTAAGGAAAGACTGCTTTGCTTAAAATAATCTATCTTGTTCCACTCTTTCCTAAGTATGAAATAGTTCCATTTTATAGCATTCATTGCTAATGCTGATATATTTGCTAAATGGGATGCTGCCCTATTCATGAACTGCTTAATAAAGTCAATTAGGTCTCTACATTTATACATATGAATTTGTTTTCTTTAAACACACTTCACCATCTGTGTTAGCTTATTGCTTATATTTCAAATAGTTCCTAATTCCGTAGGAGAGACAGGGTTAGGGCATAAAGATGATTATTTAGTTTTCATAAGGACTTACTATAACATTCAAGGATAGAAAAAGCTTTGTAAAGCATTTCAAATAAGTGCTCTGAGAAAGAGAGATAGTTTCTTTTCTCCTTTTCAACAAGAATTAAGTCTCATTATGGGGTGGGGGGGCTGGAGTACAGCAGATAGGGTGTTTGCCAGTCCACCTGGGTTTGATCCCCAACCCTAAGCAATGCCAGGAATGGCCCAAAAATCAAACAAAAAAAGGTATTTTTTTAAAGATAAATAAATGACAACTCCCATTCACTGCTAAAAACATTGCTCATCCTAGTGAAAGATGTTTAAACTTTCAAAATGTTTCCCATATTAATATTCCTACACAAATAGCAGGAATCTGGGGATCGGAGAGATAGAATACAAATTTAGGTGCTTGTCTGGCACACAGTGGACCCTGATTCAGTCCTTAGCTCATAGGATTGTTATAGAAATCAAATGAATTACAAAAGAAAAAATGTATTTCGAAGTATTTCATAAACTGCGAATTCCTGTAGCCAGTAAAGTAGTTACCCTTTACACAGTGTTCCCAAGAGCCTAAGAAATTGCCCTTTAACTTGCTCCTGCTGCAATCTTTGGTCTTTAGCTCAGAACTTAAATGTTTAAAGAAATGGTTTCTGTCATTTCAGGAGGAAAGGCGTTAACTTAGTTTTCTCATGACTATAAAGGTAATATGTGTTATTATAGGTCTTTTATTACATGGACATCTCAGCCAAGAGAGCAGTGAGAAAATTATTTTTCTTCCTTAGAAACCTTCACATTACTTCCCAAAATGCAAATAAAAATGTTCATTACCAGAAACTGATTCTTAATCTTTTGAAAATGAGATGTTCTCTGACAAATAACATATTAGTTTTTTGATCCAGTTAATAAAAAGTATGTTTACTCTCATAAGCTCCAAAGAGCAAGCTAAGTCAGAGAGAAATGTAGAAATCAAAGCCACAATGACTGCTGATCTAAACTTTAACTGGGGGGGAAGTAAAAAGCATGAGCTATGTCACAAATCATGTGAAAAAACGAAATCCCCAAATCGTATAAAAAAAATCCCAAGATCTTAGGGTCTCATTATTTCTGATTATTCACATAGCAAATTACTATTTTTGAAGATAGGATATACATTTGTAACATTTCCAGTGTCCAAGTTCTTTCTGTCCAAATTATAAAATTTTCTATTTCCATGATTTCTAAACTCTGAAATTAGAATTCATTAGGCAGGGGGACAATCACAATAGCATCAAAGGGAGCCCTTCAGTTACCCCCAATGCTCAGGAAAGGTTGTTGTTTCATAAGACTCAAGAACATATATTGTTTTTAGACACATTTAAATTTTTAAGAGTCTATTTTCAGAAAAGGATATAAATAGCTCAAGGTTGAAAGCAAATATAGAGGAGGGAGATTCTGGTCTGTAGCTCTGTTTTGAAGCACGCAGTGACACGTGCCAATGTATGAAAAACTCACCATCATAAGGGAACAGAGGCAACTAGTCAATGACATCATAATCCAATTTTATTTTTATTACATACAGGGCTGTCAGTATCATTCTGTTAATATGACTCATTGGCTCTGTCTGGTTAACACAAGCCCTTCTGTCCTAATGTGCTTGCACACACATATGAATCCCTATGGTAGAAAGAAAACTCTCAAGTAAGTAATACTTATGAACATGTAAGTAATGAATGAACATGTAAGTAATATCTAAAGAGAGAGGGTGAGGTTGGTTTAAAACAATAGTTAATAATAACAATGATCAGCATTTAAGGGAATGGGCATTATTCCTTGAGTCATGCATACATTAATTCATTTCATCTTTATGGTGTATCTATGAGATAGTTTCCATGACAACTTCACTTCAAAAATGAGGCTACTGTCCTCCATCTTCAGATTTCCTCCTTTTAGTATCTAACTCAATTTTTTTCTCCCTATTCCAACTTTTCAAGATCCAATAAAATAAATAATTAAGTTGATAAAAAAAAATGAGGCTACTAAAGTTCAGAGACATCTAACAATTTCCTCAAGTCAAACAGCCAGTAAAGGTAAACTCTGGATTCAAACTTAAGCAGTCTGGCCCCAAGCCTAAAGTTCTCACCACTATTATATATATATGTGTGTATATATATATATGTGTGTGTGTATATATAAAGCTCTCACCACTATTATATATATACACATATATATGTATAAATATGGGTGTGTATATAAGACATATATATAAGCGTATATAATATATATGCATACTTAACAAGGATATTATGAACAGATACTTTGTTATAAAATCACTTCTTCATATTCTGCTGTTGAAGGGTTAGAGTAACTTTTCTGTTCCACATATTCAAAAATCTGTGTTTATCTGAATCACAATGAGACTGGTGTCCATTTACAGCCTGTTTACATGGCTATACATGGCTATACAAAACCAATAATTAGCTTGCACAATGGATTAAGACAGATTTGATTTTAGCTGTCTAACCAAAGCTATTAATTTATGCTGTGATTTTTTTTGTAACTTTGTCTTGATTGAAACAAATTAGCTAAATTAACAAATAAGATTCAAGGCAATTATTCTATCAAAGCAAAGTTGCTCAGTTGTAAGTGATGGTGAAGAACAAGTAATAATTACAAAGGCAATGACTATGATGAGAGCAGTATTGCGCTTATCCTAAAGTATATTTACACTAAATAATATTATTTAAAATAAAACATAAATGCCATAACTTATTCTACCCTGACATTGAACCCTGAAATTTATTCTTTGACCAACACAATACCATTTTTACAGTTTAAAGAAGGAAAAAGTAGAGGCCATAAAGCTAGTACAGGAGTTAAAGTATTTGATTGTCCCGCATGCAGTCAACATCAATTTGATCCCAATTTTGCATGATCCCTTGAGCACTGCAGGAAGTGACCTTCAAAGATCTGGGAGTAACCCCTAAGCACTTTCAGGTGTGATCCAAACCCACACCTAAACCATTCCCACCAAAGTCTAAAGGAAGACAAACTATAAGATCTTTTGAGTGGATAGTTATGTATCACTTTTATAAATTCAACACATAGTCATCATTCAAAATAATCAGTCAGAACTGTAAGTCATCTTATGACAGATAAAAAGCAGAAACTCAATGAGGATCTACAATAGTAAAACTGCTCTAATGTTGTATTGGAAATCCAAGGCAATTGGGTCAGATCAGAAAAACTCATAAGAGAAATACTTCCTAAAAACAAAAAGATAAAAGTCATTACTTTCCAATGATATGACTCTCTTCCTGTACAATCCAAGACCATCAACTTTCTTATTTTTCATAACTTTATTGGTGTTGTTATTGCTTCTATAGTCCTAGAGATTTTCTCAATTTAATCTTCCATTACAGTATTACTTTCCAAGAGCTTTTTTTCTTTGCCAAATAATCTTATTTTTATCTTACCCTATTCCCTTTTCATGAGTGCAATAGCTTTTTATCTCTTTGGCAATATTAGGGTTTGCTACCTAATGTTTTCTTATTATCCTTGTATTTTTCTGTTATAAATTTTTATTTTTCCCTTTCCATTCATTGTTTTGGTGTGTGTTTTTCATTCTGAGGCCATATCCATGTGCTTTAGTTTCCTCAAAGTGAGAGGGATTACCTGATGCATATGGTAGAAAAGGTTATGTACATGATTTCCACCTTCTCTTGACATTTTTCATTTGCCACATTCTCTAGTTAATCATATCTAGATTTAATGTAGATGAATGGCTTTGTTGACTTTGTTGATGTGCCATGTTTAACCAGAAAGAAGCCCATGCTCAAATATTAGTCCAAGGAACCAATTTCTAGCTCTAAATCTGGAACCATTACTCAGTGTGAGTGGTTTATTATTCTTAGAACACCAGATGGTCAGACCTACAATATTGTGGAATGATTAAGAACAAAAAATGTAGCACCAGAAAGTGTTGAACTTGGACAAACTATTAACAAACTACTACAGCCACTGCAAAAACAACAAATCTCTGGCTACTTTTCAATAGAAGCAGAAACAAATCTGTTCAGTCTTAGAAAGGCCTGCATAATTAGCACAGAGACTTAGAGTAGCTGCCTTGCAAGCATATGATCACAAGTTCAAGTCTTCAGTTTCCTGACTACAAGTTTAAATCTTCAATGTAGGGAGTACGATGCAACCTGTACTTGAGGGCTGAGTGCATCAGCAGTCTGATGGTGCCTTCAGGCTTCCTGACACCCCATAATTGCCACTGTGCCTTTGGCAAGACCCCAACTTGGTACTAAGTTACCAAGAAATTAAATTGCCAAAAGTTAGGTATGTGGGAGCCATGCCCACCAAACATCTCTTGCTCAGCTATGCAAGCTCATTTGTTGGCCTTATCTCAGAGACTCATAGATAAATCTCGAAAGAGACCAAAGGTCACAGTCTTGGACCTGCGCTTGGCTGAACAGACTGGAGTCAATCGGAGGGGGGCAGGTTGGCCTGTGTCTGCCCAAGCAGAGCCCCCAGCAGCCACTTGCTTCCATAATCCAAAATCACCGCCATACCCCTAACCTGACTCCACCGTCTCAGTACAGACCTCACCAATATATAATCCGCTGAAAATTAGAGTATGTGGGTTTTGTGTCTGAAATCTCCAGGCTTTCACGGAATTGGGGTGGGCTACCTTCCTCCACTTCCCAACACACATGAAAGCACTGGCAGTCACCCACATGAACCAACTCCAGCGCCACCCTGTAAACTCTGTTACTGGCCTTGCTTCAGAGACCCATAAATAAATCTCAAAAGAGATCAAAAGGCAGAGACACAGCAGTGAGTCCTGTAAGATACAACAGAATAGGAGATCTCTCCGGGCCCCATACTGAGCCAATCTTACCGGGACTTCCTAGATGGAGCAGGTATAGTCTCCCCGCCTACTCCAGATGGAATTCTGGTGACCAAGAGCTTCCACAAGCAAGGCTCAGTATGTGGGCTTCAGAACTAAATCTCCATGCCACATGACAGCAGAGGTGCCGGGCTGTCCCTCCCCATCTCCCTGCCTCTTGTCGGCCTTGATGTAACTAACCCCCACAATGTGCCTCCAGGCACCATCTTAGCCAACCAACAGCCCTGGTCCAGAGATGCCCAATTGAATCCCAAAATGGATTAGTGCCCTACAGAAATGGAACCCAGCCATTTACAATCTAGGATTTCAGAAGTGCGTGGCTGCAGCACCCAAGATACTCAAAATGAGCACTATAGCACTGTAGCACTATACAGCTGTAGCTGTACCATTGTTCATCGATTTGCTCAAGCGGGCACCAGTAACATCACCATTGTGAGACTTGTTGTTTCTGTTTTTGGCATATCCAATATGCCACGAGTAGCTTGTGAGGCTCTGCTGTGCAGGCGGGATACTCTCGGTAGCTTGCCGGGTTCTCCAAGAAGACGGAGGAATCAAACCTGGGTCGGCCCTGTGCAAGGCAAACGCCCTACCTGCTGTGCTATCGCTCCAGCCCCCAAATGAGCAATGGACAATAAATGATAGTGTCTGCCCGTGGCGGCAGGCTTGAATGGTGGTGGGAAAATTTGAGCAAAAACATAATGCCTAAAAGTAGAGAGAGTATTGGGGAAATTGCCTGCCATGGAAGCAGGGTGAGGACTGGGATGGAGTGGGAGATATAATGGTGGTAGAAAGTGTGCACTGGTGGAGGGATGGGTGTTTGATCGTTATACGGCTGAATCTCTTCCAAAACTTGGAAGCTTTGTAACTGTATCTCACAGTGATTAAAAAAAAAAAAGTAATGTAGAGTTCATGCCCAATTTGATCAGCTTACTCAATGGCTGAATAAATAGCAGTACTCCTACATTAAAAAATAATCTTCAGTGTACAGTGTACATGACAGAGCAAAATGCTGGAAGCTCTGCTATCTAAGCCTAACATAAATTCTGTGATTCTTAGTGCCATAAACAATTTCTGGCCACAAAGAAGTCAGGTGTGTGTGTGTGTGTGTGTGTGTGTGTGTGTTGTCTGTGTGTGTGTGTGTGTGTGTGTGTGTGAGATCACCATGAAAACTGGTTCAATCCCAGTTGGTGCTGGGAACTAAAAAATGTGTCAGTTTTGAGTTCAAAATGTTGGTGAATGACGTATGTATTTGGTGGTTGTTCGGTAGTTGAGAGCTGCCTCCCCAGGATTGCCCAGACCTTCCAGCAGAGGAACCAAGAGACAGGGGACCACAGACCGATGTACATAATGGCCTGTTTAATGCAGGGCTGTTAGCATACTTACAGAACATCCGAGTGGGTACAAGGTATAAGATTGCACATAGGTGTGATCATTTACAGAAGTAAAATGTTTCTGTGGAGGCAATTCTCTTAAAGGAATTGACTCAAGGAGACGCTCTGTCTCCCATAGACATCTATATTGTTTTTTCTCTTTCCCTTTAGCTATACATATTAAATAATTAAGTGTACTTCTTATGAATTTTTACAGTTATTTGGATAAACACAGTAAGAGATATAGATTCCAAAACTTAGTTCTCTGGGCTCCAAGGCCAAGGCTGCTGGGCTTCTACTGTAAATCCCAGACTAAGTTACCTCAGGTCAGTTCAGCTTGTCCTTCCCCATGGTGGTCCTGTCTCTTAAATCATAACAGCTTGCATCAAGACTGTGCTTTTATGCTTTCTAGATTGTCCCATATCGATTCCCAGGGTAGCTTCTCTGCTTGCCCAAGTCTATTCAGTCCCCAGGTCTATCCCAGTCCCACCCACAACAGTGAGTAAACTCCCTTTGTGAGGTGTTAGCAACTATGGCAACCAAAGCCTGGATGAAGTAATTATGACAGATGCCCAGGAGTAAATATATTCCAGAGCCAAATGATTCCCAAATATTAGGAGCATAGCATTAACTATCTTTCTGTGTTTAAGCAAAGAACATTGCTCTGTGATAAAATATGAAAAGGCTACAGGGTAAATAGAAAAGCAGATAATTCACTTCAAATACAAAGTCCAGAATAACCAGAAGTTTTGACATAAGTAACCAAGATTGACTTGGAGGAGTGTAACATGAGAGGTAAAACACAAATGAAAGGTTAAAGATAAACTCAGAGGCTTAGGGGTTACTTCTAAGTTTCTCTGGGGGGAGAAGGGGCAATTCACTGATGAAACCTAAAGCACTTCGGGTTAATATACAACAGTGAGTGGCATAGCCATAAAGGGAAATGTCCAGGGATAACAGGTATGAGCAACTCAGCAACCTTTGGCAAACATCACAACTCTAATTGTGCACCTTAATTAAAAGTACAGACCCTGACAACAACACAACTAAAGGAGTGAACATTTTGATGAGTACTGTGCTCAAGTGTTCAAGCACCACAACCTAATATGTGACCCTCATAAACAACATAACTGAAGATGTATGAACACTATAACCAGACACGTTTGCCTCCCCCAGTTAACACAAAAACAATAGCAACAACAATGGAAGCAAGTTGAGGGAAAGAGTAAAAATAAATTAAAAAAAATTTTTAAAGTATCAGGAAACAGACCAAAGGGAGGGGAGAGAAAAGAAGGACAAAGAGAGAGAGAGAGAGAGAGAGAGAGAGAGAGAGAGAGAGAGAGAGAGAGAGAGAGAGAGAGAGAGAGAGAACTTCAAGGTCAGGTGTTCTTGAATCTACTTCTAAATAGCAAGGAGTCACCTTAAAGAAATGTCCTTAATTTTATCTTATTTCATTAAATACATGTTATTGTTCCCTAATAACTAGAAATGAGGCCGTTCACCGCACCGAGAAGAAAAAATATATAGAGAGAGCTTCTCTTAAATCCATTATAATATCAGATCTGTTTGTTGAAACATAGGGACCTCTGCTCAGTCTAAGTTTGGAACAAAAATAAGTATTTTAAAACTTTAAGGATTTCAAAAGAGAGGTCTATAGGTGACGTTAATTACAGGAAATTGCACTAGAATAGAAGGCAAGTTTGATCATGGGAAAAGATGGAGAAGAAATTTTCTGAAGTTGTTCCAGATGTTCAAAAACTTAGAGGAGAATAGAGATGTAAAGATACTCCTTGCGGTCATTTTCACACACCCTGAATGACTTATGGAACTAATGTGTCTTTAGCTTCCACAGTGGAAGAAATGACTGGGAACCCAGTCATTATCTCTAGATGGCTGCAGGTAAATAGGTTACAATCCAGAAAATACTTTATGCCAAATTAATCTTGCAAAACATCTACAATACATCTAGAATCAAATTCCTCAGTTGTTAAAATTCAGACTGTACAAAAATACTAATTGCCACACAAAAACTCTGGAAATGATTGCACACAACTTCTAGCATTCTGTTTTTGATGCTTAAACATCTCAATTTTTGTGAGTCTTTTATACCAAAAACTCTGGAGTAAATATGAATTGAAATGATCAACCTTGAAACATAGACAATCTTGCAGTAATCATCTATTTCACAGGGATGAATAGGAAATTCCTAAAGGTCACGCTGTGAGAAGATTTGAAAGGAAAAAATAAAACAGTACCCAAATCAGTAAGACAGAAAACAATAAAATACAACAGCAGGAACAAAAACCACGGTTGATTGAAATGTATAGCTACAACAAATAACTACTTATAAGCACCAAGTATTAATCCTAACTCTAAGAAAAGATGTTAACAAAATAAATAAGGGAACCTAAAATGATAATATATCTACATCTTAGCTTCCATTGTTAAGACCTATAATTGAGAGCCTTTCTCTTTTGTATTCCCTATTAGGTGATCATTCTACACACATGGAGGGCATGGTGCTGGCATATATTATGCATGAAACTCCACTATTAATATTATTGTAATCATGGTGCCTAAAATAACATTAACAAAAAGAATAATTCTGCCTCAACCATGACATTTCAGCCTTCTTGATCGTTTTTCTTTTTTACCTACAGATGGCACTGAGCTGGGACTTATCCTGAATTACCCCTGCTACATGAATACTTAAGTCATCACAGTAATGGAAGCAACATATCATTTACAATAGAGATCTCTCTCTTGGTTGCATGGGTAACAGCAGTAGTCACATAGACCAATTTTAAACAGATTATTGGTCAGAAATATAGATATTATCCTATCAAAATCAGAAGTTATAATTTATCTGCAGTGGAAAATAAGCCTGTCTTTTTTATCTCCTTGAGCTCATTTGTTCTCAATCTAAAGTAGCCATTAGAAAATTTTTAAAAAACAATGTGGTAGTTAATTAAGAAGATGAGAATTAGGATGTATTTGTTCTCCTGATACTAAAATATTCTAAACAATGCTCATTACTCCTTTCAACCAACTTAGATCTGTTGCTGTCATTCTTTTGATTTCTTTTCATAGCATAACAAACATAAGTAGAATTATCCTTCTGACTTACAGACAGCAGATCTTGTTAAAAATGAAACCTCTTGGGCTGGAGTGATAACACAGCAGGTAGGGCATTTGCCTTGCACGTGGCCGACCCGGGTTCGATTCCCAGCATCCCATATGGTCTCCCGAGCATTGCCAGGAGTAATTCCTGAGTACATGAGCCAGGAGGAAACCCTGTGCATCACTGAGTGTGACCCAAAAAGAAAGGAAAAATGAAACCTCTCTTCTTTTTTTCTTGAGCTCAAAAGGGCTAGAGAGGGGGACATTTCTTCCCAGTTGATAAGGCAATGTAATCTTAATGAGTCAGTGATTTGAATACAAGAGATTCGTTAAGGATGTGTTATCAGAAAAGACTAGCTATGGATGTAAGACACAAAATCTGGAAAGGAACAACTCGGACAATGGCATGTTTCAGAGAGGAAGTTCTGGGTTCTGCCTGACCCTGAGAAAACCTCAGAGAATAAATGACATTTCACTGTTTCTCCATCTTGAAGCAAGATGCTGTTCTTATGTACTCTCACATCAGTGCTGGTGCGGTATGCACAGTAGGGATGGCTGAGGACCGCTTTGGGCTCACCAACTTCCTATTCATGTTCCATCTGAAGAACATCAGGTGTGAGTCAGCAGCAGCAACAAAATGAATAACTGAAGGATGAGTTCAAAGACAATGCAGAAGCAGGGCCGAACGGTATCTTCAAGAAAGTTTATCTATGTGTTGATGATTTATTATCATCATTATCATCGTCATCATCATCATTTGAGGGCCAGTCCCAACGGTGCTCAGGGTTTGCTCCTGTATTTCATTCACTCAAGCTGAGCAGCAATATCATCTCAACTTTCATTTCCCTTATGAAAATGCCTAAAAGAGGTCATGTTTATTTTTCCATTATGTGCTTACAGAATCTAAGAAAAACTGACAAATGAAGAAAACACTTAGAAATAATGAATTTTTTATCAGTTATTTCTTTGAACTTACTTTTTCTATTAATTATGAATAGCAAAGCTTCATGCTTTCAGCTAAGAGTATTATTTGTTACAAATAAGTCTGTTCCCCTGTTTCTTTACTCTGCATAGTAATAGGCAGGGAAGTAGTAGATCTGAGGAGTTTGTTTGAAATACTACTTGTGAGCATCTGCCTGCTGAAATGTTTCTCATTCTGGAAGACCAACTGAAACGCCACTGCTTGTGCTTTTGTCTGTTTCCAATGAAATCAATCTTTCCTTCCAGGATTTTTCCATAATTCTATAATATCACTTTTGTACTTTGATCTATATAGTGAATTTTTTTATTCTCTCTTAGGGTAAGAGTCAAGTTTGTACATTTTGGCATTCCCAATGCACCTAGAGAAAGGCTTTATCTAGACTCTCAACAGATGGGAGTGAATTGTCACTGTCACTGTCATCCTGTTGCTCATTGATTTGTTCAAGCAGGCACCAGTAATGTCCCCATTGTGAGATTTGTTGTTACTGTGTTTGGCATATCAGATACGCCATGGGTAGCTTGCCAGGCTCTGCCATGTGGGCGAGATACTCTCAGTAGCTGGGTTCTCCAAGAGGGGCGGAAGAATCGAACCTGGGTCGGCTGTGTGCAAGGTAAATGCCCTACCCACTGTGCTATCACTCCAGCCCAGGACTGAATTAAGTTTACTTTTTAAATTAATTTTTTTGAGTACTTACAATATTCTTTCACTGTGCTAGGTAGCAGTGTATCACTGTCATCCCGTTGCTCATTGATTTGCTCGAGCGGGCACCAGTAACGTCTCCATGAGACTTGTTGTTATTGTTTTTGGCATATTGAATACGCCAGGAGTAGCTTGCCAGGCTCTGGCGTGTGGGCAGGAAAATCTCGGTAGCTTGTGGTGCTCTCTGAGAGGGGTTGAGGAATCGAACCTGGGTTGGCCACGTGTAAGGCAAATGCCCTACCCACTGTGCTAGTACTAGACAAAATGTGAAAGAGATGAAAACCAGAGTTTTTTGCATTTCCAGGCAATGTTCAAGACTAATCCTGTTAGAAAAAAACAGAATTACAACAAATTTTTACTAAATTATGTAAAAGATGAGTACAAAATATTCTGAGACTACTATAGCCCTACTTCAGGTACTATATCCCCGCTTCAGAAAGGCAATAAGGTATCCTCTTCATCAGAAATGTTAAGGTAACATGAGGCTGATAGTTATCATATGGTAGTATGGTGGAATAGGATTTTATAGTACTTAACAGACTCCCAAACCAGTGCTCCTGCTTCCGTCTGTGGGTATTCCATATTAGATAAGGTCAGAGAGATTGTCCTTAGAAATGAAGATACATGTGGCCAGCAAACATTTAAGAACCAAGTCTCTGGATATAGACAGGTTTAACTTGGATGTAGGTAGAGAACTCAGGCCTGGCAGATCCCATGAAATAACCTCAAGAATGAAAGCAGATGAAATTTTATTGTTGATTGCTAGGAGTTTCTTTTAAAACATAAAAAGGCAAATAATCACTATTTAAACCTGTTAAGCTAATTAATGTCCAATGCCTTAAGGTTTTTTTCTTGATTCCTGAGCACAGAGCCAGGAGTTAGCCTTGAGCATCTCCAGGTGTGATCCCCCTCAAAAAAAGTGTAAAGGAAGGAGTGATATGACCCCACAATAACAAGACACAGGCACTAAAGATATCAAGAGAAGCAAACATTGGGGGGTCTTGAAAAGGAGAGAAGGATGAGGTAACTTCTGATGCTTTACATTGAATAAAAACAAAAATAAATTAATACTGAAGAAAGAATACTAACAAAAACTAAAGTTCTCCCATTTGACATTAGGATGGAGAAAAACAAGTGGTAGAAGAAAAAAAAGCTGCTGGAAAAAGCATATTTATTTGGAAGCCCTGAGGCTCTCTCTCACCACCTGCATTCGGTTATCTTGCGCCGATTCGCCACCCAGGGCGGCCAATGCCATGGGCAGACAAAGGAGGAAACGAGGACCAGGCTGGTTAGTGATCAGTTGCCGTTTATTCCATTCTCCCCACATGCCTGTTCCAGTCTCACTAAGCTCCCCATTCCCATCTCCTCTAGCCCCCCTTGCTAGTCTCTCCACACTCCAACTCACCTTGGTCTCCCCCTGGTCTCTCTCCAATTCCTCCTCATTGGGGGTAGCATAATCAACATATCAAAGCCCTTCCTGATCCCCTTGCAGCCAGGGGATCAGGCTCAAGGGCAAAATGCCACTTAGGGGTTTTTCTCCATTCTTAAGTTCAATAACTTAATCAACATCTTAATTAACATCTTGATTCTACTTCTTAATATTAGTTATTTTGTATGGACACAATAAGAGATACATTAAGCTTGTAAGGTAGTTCTCTTGGTGGACATCCTGCTATAGATCCCAGACTACAGAGCTCAGGCCATATTAATCTTCCCTAACCCTAGCAGGGTCCTGGTCTAGTTCTTACCTTTTGGACCATGACAGAATTTGTCCATGACCATGCTCTTAATTTATAGTTAAGCATTATGGCACTTTGGCCTGGCCCATTTCAATGCCAGGATAGCTCACAGTTTGTCCTGGGTCCATCCAGTCCCTCGTCAGGACCCTGCTTTTGGGGTGCTAGAAAGTAAGGGCAATTGAGGCTTCAGTTGAGAGAACAGATGCGCAGGAGTAACTATAATTCAGAGTCAATTAACTCAGAATCATGGCAGAGTTCCTGGTACCCAAAGGATGAGCACTCCCCTTCTGATCATCTCATCCACTGTGTTTCATTCTTCAAACCTGGAAACTGATGCCTCCCAGTGTAGAAAGAATTGATGTGACTCTGGACCACTCCAGCAGCTGCTCAAGAGAGCAGAGAAAGTTATTCCTCACTCCAATCTCACACAGCATTGAAATATCTCTATTTCTCTGTGAATCATAAAATTTATTCACTGTAGAATCATTATAACACAGCTAATGAATAAATAAAATCAATACAGAAAAAGATAATTTGGTTAAATAGGCACTAGGGGTGGAAAAACAGATAGGAGCATTTATCCTCCTTTATAGAGTTTGGCTTCAAATAAAGTCACATCCAGTGCTTGCTATGGGTAACTGCTAAACATAACCATCAAATATTTTACTGTGAAACTCTAGTTAAAATAAGATCCAAGGCTATATAAGATCCTAAGACAAAAAAAGAGCTGCAAGAATTTTTTAGAATTACCGGCCATAGTTTTTGGTAAAAGTTATAGAACGGAGACTCCCTGATGGATTTAATACAGACCTTACTTAAGTGGAAATTCAGCTATTACAGGATAGATTGGCCCTATCACTCACTTGAAAAGTTTTATACGATTATCCACCAGGACTCCCTCCTGCTTGGGTGATTCAAAGACCACTTTCTCTGGGCAGGTGTATTCTTCCAGCAAGAATCATATGGCTCCTTTCCACTGCTGCACGAGCATGATCCCAGAGGCCAACTAAACTACTTCGGGCAACAGAAGCTCACAGAAATGTCTCTAGACTGTGAACTGAGCCACTGCCCCATATGGCACCAGGGGGGGAAGGGTTTTTCTCTCAGCTTTTCCATCTTATGAGCACCACAAAAGGGAAGTAAAAGCTTGCAGGGATGCAATTTCTGGCAGAAATTTCCCTGGACTTTGTTACTAAAATACAGAAATCCAAAACCAAGTGGCCATGACAGCAGCCGCACAACCTCATATCTCTTAATTGTCAGCAATGTAAAACATTATCAAATGGTTCCTTTTCAGCAGGTTTGACTTTGGGGGGAAACTCCAAACAATAATAGTGAGTTTTTTGTTGAAATATTGAAGGTAATCGAACTAAAGTGAAATCAGCTACACAGGTGGGCGGGGGGGATTGGAGGGGGAGGTATACTGGGTCTCCTGGTGGTGGAAAATGCACTGGTGATGGGATGGGTGTTGAGCATTGTATAAAGGAGACTTAAGACTGAAATCTCTGTAACTTTCCACATGGTGATTCGATAAAAAATTATAAAAAAAATAAAAAAGAAAAGAAAATCTTCCAGCCCCCCCACGCAAAAAAAAAAAAAAAGAATTATATGGCTAACGCCCTTCAAATGGACAGGTCTCAGCAGCATAACATTCTGAGCTTTAAAACTCACTGATGGCATTCTAAGCAGTAAAAACCTAGTATTTATTTGGAGTTGGATTTGTTTTCAAGTCTTGGAAAATTTTTAAAATATAGCACAGTTGGTAGGGTGTTTGCCTTGCATGCAGCAGACCCGGGTTCGATTCCTCTGCTCCTCTCGGAGAGCCCGGCAAGCTACCAAGAGTATCCCGCCTGCATGGCAGAGCCTGGCAAAGTACCCAGGGCGTATTCAATATGCCAAAAACAGCAACAAGTCTCACAACGGAGATGTTACTGGTGCCCGCTTGAGCAAATCGACGAGCAACAGTGACAGTGACAGTGGCTAGACTAAATAAATTTTCAGAACTGTTGTAAAAGTTTTGCTATGGACATGTTATTTTGGGACTGGGCTGGTTCCAGGAGCTGGCAATCATCCAGAAAAAAGTAAAAATAAAGAGTGTTGGCTTGTGTCTGGAGGGCTACATTTCAATCTTCTCTTTCCTTCCAATCCTCCATTATCACTTCCATCTTTCTCATTCTAGATGATCTTGTTTCTGACTTCAAGTGAAAAACAGAAGTCTTGAAATAACTCTGTAATGTTACGGACTGTATAACTTTAACCAAATCCTACAAAAAATGAAAAATCCCTCTAAATCAACCTGAATTTGGGGCTGGAGTGATAGCACAGCAGGTAGGGTGTTTGCTTTGCACTCGGCCAACCTGGATTCAATTCTCAGGATCCCATATGGTGGCCTGAGCACCGCCAGGAGTAATTTCTGAGTGCAGAGCCAGGAGTAAGCCCTGAGCATCACCGGGTGTGACCCAAAAAGCAAAAATAAATAAATAAATAAATAAATAAACAAACAAACCTGAGTCTGCATCTTCCTCCTTCTCCTTTTTCTTTCATACTGGAAAAACTCTCCTCCAGAGATTTTTTTCTTCTGAATCACACTCTCAGGAATATATTTCATAGCTTCCCCAACTCTACTCACTTCTAAAGTGAATCATTCAATCCTTATTTCATCAAATTTGTTTTGCTATGATTGATCTGTTCTGCATTCCTACATTACTCAATCTCAATGTTGACTAAGCAGATGACTAAGATGACCTGCTCCCAACAGATGCTATGTAATGAGAGCACCATTTCCCTGAGGGGAGACGGGAGTCTCTCTAACTTAGTTGATAATACAGCCCACCATTCCAGTTCTCAACCCAGTAACTATCAGAACTCTGCCATGTTTTCCTTTTATCCAAGTCTAACAAATTAGAAGTTCCAAACATCTACTCTGTCATTTTCTATTATCATCACTGTAGAATCTTCTATAACCAATGTTCACCTGGACATTAGCAATGGCTTCCTAATTCATCTTCTGGCATTCATTGATTGCTGCTGTTCCCTGCTCATTTAATACTCCTTCACTCTTCATGTAGCAACTTATTTGTTTTCTTGAAAGAAAACACCATATTATTCTTCAATTTAAACCTTCCCAAAGATGCTTCACTGAAACATGTGTGTTGCCATCATACATTTGGTTCTGGTAGGCTATCCCCATGCGCTGACTCCAACCTCCTCTCAACTACTTCCTACTTCTCTTATTAGGCTTCACTTTGATCCTTGAAAATCTCATATTGAACACTCCAGGAAAGAAATCCACCCCCACTATTATCTACCCTTAGTTCATTCTCAAGATCAAAACTTAAATATTTGTTCATGGGAGTCCTTTAAAAGTACTCTCTACGTGCTCACTTCAGCAGTACGTATACTAAGAGCACTCTCCAATCTTCATTCTCTTCTCCAATCCCACTTCTGGAATACTTTTTTATTATTGCTTGTTGTCATTAAAATTATATTGTCATTTTTCTTTAATGCATGTTTCTCCTAAGCTGATCTGCTAGTGTTTGGTACAAAGTTAATGTGACAGCGAATAAATATTTGAATTGTGAATGAACAAATGAACAAAAAAAATTGTTTCTAACTACCATTTTTAGTCAACAAGCTAAAATGCACCAAAAATCTGAAAATAATTTAAAATTAATTTTACTAGTATTTTCAAAAGTAAATGAAATTTACATTTGAAGGCTAAAATAAAATATTTTCTTAGCAATTTTTTAAAAAATCACCAAATTTCCACAAGACATTATGGTGTGGGAAAAAAAGACAACATGTTTTCTTGAAATGAGTCTGTGGCATCCTCTCAGGTGGAATATCCACTTGGTATTTACTTTGCTGAATGCATTGCATGCCAATCCATATGAGATCCAAATAATGTTGCTGGCAAGATGCTTTTGTACAGCTCTTGATTAGCTTTTGATCAGTAATGATCTAAATTAGATATTTTTCTGCTTTGAACACTAAAAACAATTTCCCCTCCTTCCCTTTATTGTTGTCATTATTACCACTTGTAATAATGCACACACACTTGGTGGCAGTACTCACTGCAGGAATCTCACACTTGATTTACTGGGGTTCTAATGTTGAGCCACTTCCTCTGGCCCCTAGACAGAATTTTGGTATATTTCTCTAACTCATCACAGTAGCTTATCTCAAGGTGCCTAACTCAGGCTATTTGTATTAAATAACAAGGAAAGTCTTTTATAAGACATTCTACCAAGACCAAACACTGTCTTTGGAGAGAGGCATGGATTTTAACAAAATTTCAGGTGATCCTCTGCCCTTGAAATTTGAGAGCAAGTGATTTAAACTTTGACAGTTGCTACAGAAAGAAATAAAAAAAAATATTTTCACTGATTGCAGCTTGTCAGCTTATTTTGATCCATCAGAAGAAGATCAAATAGAGAGCACAGAATGAGATAAGGCAGCTAATTTGGGTAATGTTTTGAGTTTTTTAGTAGAATATTTCTTTTTTCTTCTTTTTACCCATGAAGATTTGACTTAACCCCACTGATTGCAGTGCTAGGAAGAAACACTGGGACATGCTGGGATATGGTGTCAACATGTTCCTAGAGGAGGAGATCCAGGGGCTGGATCAAGGAGGAAGAGTTTAGCAGGTAGGATAACAAATGCCTCCCTTTAAACAAAAATGGATACAGAAGATGTGTAGATCCAATAATTGGTAAACCTCCGTGATAAGAAGTAGTAAGCAGAAACAAATAAGCAGAAAGTCAATGAGGAAGGGAAAGATGTTAGATTATATTTATGAGATCATCTGCTATAGAGCCATGATCTCAAACTATCTCAAGAAGATATGACCCAAAGCATTTAAAAGCATGCACCTAAGGAATTAACCTATGTGATCTAATTAACAAGTACCAAACATTATATTATCATGTAATTGTGGGTTAGTTATTACATGGTACCTTATTACAGGTGAACAAATTTATTTACCTATAGTAAACATATTGTGGAAATATGTTCAGTTTCTTAGATTTCTAATATGCATTATGGTTAAAAGTTACATTCTTGAGATAATAAACACCAATGAATCAAGACTAAAGACACTTGTAAGGGAGAGTAACACTAAACTCAACTTGTAAGGGAACTTTAACTAACAAGGAAGTCTCCAGTTCTAGAAGAACCATGTTAAAAAAAAACAACAAAAAACTAGACTCTGCACAGGTTAAGACACGAAGTGGAGTTAATGTAGAGTGAAAAACCACAATCTGAGAAAAAGATAAATGTTGTTGTTTTTTTTTTGTAGATTTTTTTTAATTCTTTTATTGATTCACCATGTGGAAAGTTGCAAAGTTTTCAGGTTTAAGTCTCAGTTATACAATGCTCAAACACCCATCCCTTCACCAGCGCACATATTCCACTACCAAGAATCACGATATACCTCCTCCCTTCCCCCCACCTCCCCAGCCCCCCACCCCGCATGTGTAACTGGTAAATTTCACTTTACTTTCACTTTACTTTGATTACATTCAATATTTCAACAAAAAAAATTCACTATTATTGATTTGGAGTTTCTCCCCCCTAAAGTCGATCTGCTGAAAAGAAAGCATTTGGTAATTTGTTTTCCATTGCTGAGAATGAAGAGATATGAGGTCAGGAGGCCGCACTAGCAGCAGCATAGTTTGGGATTTCTGTATTTTAGTATTTTAGTAACTAAGTCCAGAGAGATGTCTGCCAGGAATCGCAACATTGTAAGCTTGTACCTCTCAGCTACTTTATATTCCACATATGAGTGCCATCTTTCTATATCTGTCTCTTTCTTTCTGACTCATTTCACTCAGCATGATACTTTCCATGTTGATCCACTTATATGCAAATTTCATGACTTCATGTTTTCTGACAGCTACATAGTATTCCATTGTGTAAATATACCAGAGTTTCTTTAGCCAATCATCTGTTTTCGGGCACTCTGGTTTTTTCCATATTGTGGCTATTGTAAACAGAGCGGCAATGAACATGGAAATGCAGATGTCATCTCTACTATACCTGAAAAAGATAAATGTTTATTTACCAAAACTAGAAAAAAGTATCCCAGTCAAATTATAAAAATAATTTAATGCTGAATCTAGAGAGTTTAAGACTTTAAGCTAAAACTTAAAGTCCTTTCTGTCTCATGTTGTGACTAGCCTCAGAAATTGAACAGGGATTGATCTTACTCAGACTGTCCCTAAGTACATTTCATCTATCTTTTAAACATTTTTATTAAAGGAAGAAAATATAAAACCTGATTTAATAAGCATGCATTCCATTCTCTCTCTCTCTTTCTCTCTCCACTCTCTCTCTTAATACACACACACACACACACACACACACACACACACACACACACACACACACACACACTTTAGACCAATATAACCAACCCAGTGAGGAGCATAAAACAGGAAAAGAGACAAATAGCTTTTCCTTTTAAAAATCATTGATTTTAAATTTGTAGTCTTTAAGTTTTAGTCTTTCTGCTAAATCAAAGACTGAGTAGTATGTTTCTTGGGAGCACATTAAGAGATGCTAAACTCGTATAGTTCTAAAAACTTGACAGTGGATGATATTATATACTTTATTTATGGGGAAAATAATTTGTTTAGTTTTCTGGGGCTTGTTGGGTTAGAGGAAAGGAGTGGCTAGGAACACTTCAGTTGCAGTTTTACAATTATAGGTATCAATTTTTATGCCTGGTAATTTTCATATGACAAATAGAAGTTGAAAATAAGATTAACTGTATAAATCAGAACTTGCCACACATATCTCAATTAAAAAAAATCAGTAGATGTCACTTTCCAAGGTAAGAGACGTCTGGGGTCTAAGAAGTTAAATTAATTAAGTAGATTTTACTTAATTATTCTCTAAATGTCAATTCTCATTGTTCAGTCCATTTTATTGCCACAGTACAAATCACTTTTAATAATGAATAATAAGCAAGGTAAAGGACAATTATAGTCTCGAGGTCTTTACAAATCAAAGGAGTTACTTAGGTAAAAATCCCTTAAGCAAGCCCATGAATCCCTAAGTTATGAAATGCAATTTGCTTAAAATGCCACCAATTCATCATCTCCAGTTTCTGAGCTAAATAAGAGCAGCTCTTGAGAGCACATTTCTAATCCAGGCATTATTTCATCAGACTATAATTTGGAGAACTCTCCCCTCCATGTCTACTTTCACTGTTCTTGAAAGATCCCTAGGTGCTTTGTAAATGCATTGTTAACAAGCCAACAATTCCCCCCAACAAAGCCTTGTTTGAAGTGCAACAGACTTTGATGCTTCAAAGTCTTAAAACAATTTTATTTAATTCCTGGGGCAAAGCACAGAAGGTAGGAAAGTCTGAATGAAGCACCTTTTTCTTTCTTTCCTTTTTTTTTTTTTTTTTTTTACTGTTTAGAGGCTCTTTTCAAGCATCCTAATGTATCCGACCACAGCCCTTTAGCTTCACGGATTTCCATTACTGTCCTTTCAAAATAACACTGTGATGGCCCACAGAACCATTAAAATATCCCCCTTTGAAGCCGGTTACTGAAATCCATTACTGTAATGTGTTTCTCCCTATCTCCCTCCTTGTATAGATTGCTATCCCTTGGGCCAGGATTTAACATTAGTGCAGTCATACACAAATGATCCATTAAAAATTCTGACTTAATGAATTAATATTTGTAAAGAAAAGCTTTAATATCATACTTTCTTTAAAGGAGCAAAACAATTTTACTTTTTATAATTCTATAACCAGGTGGTTGGTATACATTAGGTTTTAGAACTGTTTTCCTAATTTTTAGAAAAAACTATTGGCCCAGAGCACACCAACTTTACTGATTTTTTTCCCATTTGTTTCTAGTCTAACAAGATGCCAAAGAGAAATCTAAGAGTTCCCACCGCAGAAAGTTTACTGGGGCATACAGATTTAGGATCTGTGTTTCTTAAGCATGAGCCTAAGAAATGAATGACCCTCTTTCACAACCATCTTCATTGTAAAATACGAGATCACCATAAGACACCACAGTTTCTTTCAGTGTTCATGCTTGGTCTGAGTCCTAAAATATTCCATAAAAGCAGGACCTCCAAGTTGCTTCTCTCAAAATACACAGTAATCATAAATGTACTCATAAATCATCTTTTAAGACTGATTACCAATAACGTTTGTTCTTTAGTCAGAGCTTTTGGATTTGCATTGATTTTGGAGATTGTGATTGGTGATTTAGGACAATGTGGTTCAGGACAGTGATTTTCTAAAAGATAAAAGAAGAGGATAGAACTGTGGAGAGGAACCAGAGAATTTCAGGGATAATGACAACACACTACTTCTAAGACTGGGTTTTATATATATGATTATATATATATATATATATATTGGATTATTTATCTTTATAAAGACTATTTAGTATCTAGGGCTGGAGTAGTAGCATAGCAGGTAGGGCATTTGCCTTGCATGCAGCCGACCCGGGTTCAAATCCCAGCATCCCATATGGTCCCCTGAGCACCACCAGGGGTGATTCCTGAGTGCATGAGCCAGGAGTGACCTCTGTGCATCACAGGGTGTGACCCAAAAAGCAAAAAAAAAAAAAGACTACTTAGTATCTATTCCATATTTCATAACACAGTCTTTTTAAAACTCATTTGGATTTTGCACTCATTTTCCAAGGGAAAAAGTTTTCCCATATCAACAGACAGTTCCTAGCACTACCTAAAACATTTAAAATTAAACTCAATTAATTTACTCAGAAATAGCATTAGAGTTCTCAGTTTAAGGGATCAATCCAGCAAGCATAAAGCACCCTTACACACACACCTCCCACATTTTATTCTTCAGTTATAAGTCCTGGATATTACTTGCACTTCTGACCATCTGGCTGTAAATCAGGAGAATCCCAATGTCTCCTTCTTGGATTTCATTAATTGGCTAACACAGCTCACAGAGAAGTATTTTATTAGAAACCAGTTTATTAAAAAAAAAAGACTAAAATAAGACTTCCAGCTTACTGATAACCACCTGTTTATTAGAAAGAAATTTATAATTAATGAACAATAAGATGGAATAAAAGCAAAGCATGAGGAACGTGGGAAGAGGAACAGAACTTCCATGATTTCTTCAGGTGCATTGCTTTCCCATTTGTTGCAATTAAGACAGTAAAATGACCAGTACCGGTACAAATGACCTGAGTTATAAAGTAATATAAAAAGTTACTGATCTTCTGGAAAAAGAATGTTCTTATCCACAGAGATCACCACTTCTTTGAAATATACCTCTTATGTGTATAAACCATAGAATATTTGTAAAAAGTTCATATGTTAGGTGTTAAACATCCAATAAGGCAATAGCAATGAAAACTAAGACTTACTGGTTGGAACCAAGCAAATACAGGATGAGGATCAGGTGATCAACAGAGAATGACAATTTCCACCACGAGATATTTGCATAATAATTGTCACACTTACTTGCTCCAGGACAGTTCACAATTGCCATGGCAAACTCTGGAAGTAACCAAGTGTAGTTGCAATCTGGTGGTTCCCTGACTCCAGGAAACCTCCGCCCTAGGGTTCTTCTTCCCTGAAATATTCTAAATATACCACCACTAATTAATTTGCCTTATTGTTATATCTACAAAAACTAAAAATTTGCATAGAGACAGTGGTACTTTCTTTGGAGTATGCCAGACCTAAGTTACATTAAATATTCCTTAATATATCCTCTCACTGTTTCTCTGACTCATGCCTGTATACTTTTCTGTGCAGGCAAAATGAACCTGGCAAGTGAACCCTAAAACCTATGGTCTAGACTAGGCACTTCCCGTTTCACAATAACCCCTGGAGACACAGATAAGCAGGTGGTGACTGAGGTTTCGAACTACACACTAGCTCACTGTGCTTCACTCTCAGCCATGGTGCTTACTGATATCATGCTTCTTAGATGCTATGCTCATAAGTGGGCTGGAGCCATAGCACAGAGGGTAGGGCATTCGCCTTGCACGTGGCCGACTTGGGTTTGGTTCCTCCGCCCTTCTCAGAGAGCCCGGCAAGCTACTGAGAGTATCTCATCCGCATGGCAAAGCCTGGCAAGCTACCCGTGGTGTATCAGATATACTAAAAAACAGTAACAAGCCTCACATGGAGACGTTACTGGTGCCCGCTTGAACAAATCGATGAGCAACGGGATGACAGTGACAGTGATACAGTGATGCTCATAAGTGCATTCATGGGGAGTTCACCCTTCTAACTGTGGAGTTCATGCACTGTTTTAGGTAAGAGGATTTCCAGGAGTTGCATCCTTCAGTATAGGTGTTTCCACAGAGAGCAACACTGCATGTCAGGATCACACCATCTGCATGCATGTGGTACAGGGGATCAAACCCCTGGCCTCTTAGCTGCTAGGTAGGCACTAGAACCACTGAATCATCTCCCTGAGCACAGACACATCACTTTTCTATCATCATTATGTGTCACCAATACAGATGCTCTCCAACTTCATCATTTTGGATTTTTATAAAACACTTTTATACAAGCCTAGTAGATAAATGGATTGACCAACACAATTGATTCCTTTGATGGGGCAATTCCCATGGTGGAGGTCAGGACTGGGTTGGAAATTAAAACTTTCTCAACAACCTGGGTCTTTGTCCTCACAGTCAATTTGCATTCTTAGTTGGAATCCAAACTTCATCTCATTAACATAAGAAGAAACAACTTTATCACACTTCAAACTTAGAAATGGTAAAAGTTTGAGGTATTGTGAGCCAGGAACCATATGGAAATCATACATATGAGAAAATATGAATGACCAAATATCTATTTTTATGTCAACAATATCACAAAAAATAAAACATCCCTGTCCCCAAGTTTCACGTTTAAAGTTCAGACACCTGTATATTAAAAATATCTTGTTTTTGGTTTGGTTTGCGGGCCATACCCAGCAATGCACAGGGATCATTCCTGGCTCTGTACTCAGGAATTACTCTTGGCAGTGTGTAGGGATCATATGGGATGCTATGTGGGATATTGGGGATTAAATCCTGATCAGTCACGTTCAAGGCAAGCAATCTACCCACTATACTATTACTCCAATTACCACTAAATCTCGTTTATAAAAATCAATCTTATCTCTGAGAAGAATTTTATCCAGAAGATGTTGTATGATATTATACTAATAAATCTTTGGCATGACACTATCAACTTTAGAAGGAGAAAATAATGTGCTTCATTGGAAGATTATGTCTCATTTCAATGTAATTAAAAAAAACTACTATGATAGCAAATACCTGTATGTTGCATACCTTTGGAGTAGGGACTTTAACCTTGTAGATGTATGACTGCAAACAGATTGAGACAGTTTGCCCTCAGAGAGTTTACAATCTTACAGGAAAGGAAGAAAGACAAAAACAGCTGATCTAGTGGCCCATAACAGCAATGAGTGCTAAATAGATAGGAATGTGAACAGTCTGCTGTGGAGTGCGGTTACATTGGATCAAGTCTCCCTTGACAAAAAGCATTTGCCATGATTAATTCAAAAGAGTGTGGGCTAGCCCCTTACCCTGGCAGTTTCAGAATTTGATTTTATTGATGCCCAAAGGTAATCAGATTCAGAGATGATGACTCAGGTTCACCAACTGCCCAAAGCCTAGACCATGTAAATCATTCTGCTAATTTGTAAATTACAGTAAGAAGGATCACGTCTGGGAAAAACAGATGTCCACATTGCCCATCCAATGTGCGTTCTCCCCTGATAAGCAAGCTAATGGAAAGCCCTGTGTGAGAAAGGCACATTCAGACAGGAAGTCAGAGAAAGGTCAGCTGGTGATATAATTATGTATTTTAAAAGTGTCATTTTGATAGCATGATTTGTCCAGCTACAGTGAAGCAACGCACTTCAATAATGGTTATACATTCCCATAGTCCTGGCAGGACACTTCTCTTAGATTGCAAATAAGGTTTATCAAAGCAAGTCTTCCTTCTTTTCCTTTTTGTATACATACTTCTAGGGCTGAAAGACTGTTCTCTTCAAGCATTTTGGTTATGTTAAAAACTTTAGCTAAGTTAAACTTAAGTTTGCTGGTGCACATCCAATGTCTTTTCCCAAATGTATTTTTTAAAGGTCATTCTCAGAATTCTTTTACAAATGGACAGTATAGAAACAGTGTAGAGATCACGGAGAGATCACTGTCACTGTCACTGTCATCCCGTTGCTCATCGATTTGCTCAAGTCAAGCACCAGTAATGTCTCCATTGTGAGACTTGTTGTTACTGTTTTTGGCATATCAAATATGCCACGGGTAGCTCGCCAGGCTCTGCTGTGCAGGCAGGATACTCTCGGTAGTTTCCCGGGCTCTCCAAGAGGGGCAGAGGAATCGAACCCTGGTCAGCAGTGTGCAAGGCAAATGCCCTACCCGCTATGCTATCACTCCAGCTCCACGGAGAGATATAGTAAGAAATTAAGCTGGCTGTGGAGTCTGAGGTAGAGAAAAAAGGTATTCAATACATTTAATACTAAAAATGGGAAATTATTACAATTTTCAGCAAGAATATGCTATTTAGAAGACAAAACTCTTACAGACTCCTTTTAAACAATTTCCCCCTTTTTGGAGTGGGGGGAGATATATAATTTGTGACACTGCAGATACTTCAATCAAGATATATATATATATCTTTAAGCAAAAGCAAGTCCGAAGAATACATTAGGAGTTTCTTCTTACAAAAAAAGCAACCAAATATGTCAAATAGCACTTAGAAAAATCACTGTTTCAATTTGATTTTTCTCATTGTTGGTTGGTGACTAAACCCTAGTTTTTACACCAATGTTATTTAGTGAATATACAATGCAAACACTTATGTAATTTAAACATTTCTAGTAGATACATTAAATATTTAGGAGAATGGTGAAATTAATTTTAAGAGTAAATTATTTAATTCAACATGCTCCAAATGCCATTTCAACTTGGAATCAATATTTTAAGAGTGCAATAGTCACATGTTATTAGTAGCTACCATTGTGTAAATAGTAAATAGTTAAAAAGCATAAACTTACACAGTTTACTAAATAAGTAAGTGAGCAAGCATTACTTTCATGTGAGGCAAACATCTAGAGACTAGGTTTTTTTCATATGAAGCTATTTCCTTTTTTTGATACTCTTTCTCTCTGCTTGACAACCAAATCCCTTAACACAGGATATAATTACTTATATGCCCACATTTACTTTAAACTTCATTTTCCTATAGTACTATACATTTTCTGGTGAATGTCACTCAGATTGGTCTTATTTCTTCCATTATTCAGTCTAACATTAATTTGTCTGGCCTCAGAAGAACCCAAAAAGAGAGGGAATTTTCCCCCAGACCCCAGTATTGGTTTATCCAACTTTATTGTGAAATAGTTAAATTTTCAGTTAACTGACATTTAACCAGTCATAACTGAAGCATTTGCTTTTAAACCTAATATCCCAATCAAGCTATAATTGTGTAATACCTTCAACAGGCCTGGAAAAGTGAACAGGTTTAATGTTCTTGCAGGCTTAAGTTTAATTTTTTAGTGATCCCGTCTCTAGCTATGCTGTCAAAATATAAATCGTTGCATCTTGTGAATATCAGAGGTTTTACCTTTGAAAATGCATCTTTTCTACACCCCACATAAAATGTGTAGCCTCTATTTTTTGTAGGCCAAGGAGCGTCATAACCAATTTGGTTGGAATTCCACCTAGGCTGACTGAAATAGAGAGACTCAGCTATGGATATACCTGTACATCTAGAGATTATAAACTTTTGTGGCATCGGAACTTTGCAGAATATATTTTGAAGTGTAAAGGCTTTTCATTTTGTTTATAATACTATCTGGTATAAAAACTGCTATGAAGATCTGATTTAATGGACATATTGCTATTATTTTTAGCAAAACAACTTACATCACTTTACCACTTATGAGGTGATAAGTTCATCACCCATCATGAACTGCCAGAAATACTGACAAAAGTTTATAGTGTGTAAATATTAATGAAAGATAGTCATTTGCATTTCCTACTAATACATTTTAATAAAAGGAAAGAAAGTTGTTAAATACTATATTCATGAAGTGGTTTGTTCTACTTAATTTACTTTAATTTATATAATGTACTAGGAGTTTTCTCATCATAATAAATAGAAGAGGCCTGGAATAACAACCTTAGAAGACAAAATGCATTTTATTGGGAACATCTGTTTTTGTGACGGAGGTCAGTTGCCATAGATAAAAGAATTAAGAATAATTTAAAAAAATTAAGAATTAAGGGTTGGGTGTGTATTGGCATCATATCTCTTGGAGGCTGTAAAGAATAGTTAAAATAAGGCCCCTGCAGCATCCGATTAAGTACATCTTTTTCATAAGAGGAATTTATTTTTTTATTCCTGTTATTTTCATTTGAAATCATAAGAAGATATTACTATAACTAAAGACAAAACTTTATATATTTTCTAGGTACTCTTAGAGGAATGAATCTTGTAAGATACAAACTAAAATTAGAAAATACCTACTTTTATGCACTGATCTAGAAGATTAGGATAAAAAAAAAAGAAGAGGAAGTTTATTACACTATAAGCTAAGAGTAACGACCAAATCTAATTGCCTATGCCTCCATATTTATCTGCTAAAGGGAGAAAAAAATATTAAAAATAAAACATTTCTTTTCTTGAGAACTTCTTTGGAGGTTCTAGCAGAGAAACATAGACCAGAATTAAAGACAGTTCTTTATTCCTTCTAAATCATTCTGTTGTTTAGAATAAATGACTTCAAAACAGAAGACATTCTGCAGTCAAAGAAGAGCTAGGTGCAAAAATAAGACTGAGCTGGAGGAATAGGAGTATTGAGTAGAGCTTACTTCAGGTTGTCTCAAAGATCACAACTGGGCAGGCTGAGGGAACCATATGGGGTGACAGAAATCAAACCTGGGTTGGCTGCATGCAAGGTAGAAATAAATATTTTTGAGGGACTGAAGAGATAGTATAATGGGCAGAGAATATTCCTTCCATATGGCCAAGCTGGGCTCCATTCTCTGCATCTCCTATGATCTCCCGAACCCCACCAGGAACAATTCTTGAGAACATCCAGGTGTGGCCCCCAAACAAAAAAATTTAAAGTAGAGAGAGAAAGGATGATATTGACCAGTTTCATGATTGTTTGATAAGGAAATCTAGAGAAGAAAGCAAGATATCCCAAAAGGAAGTCAAGTAGACAGTTGGTGAGAATTTAAATTGGTTCCATCTCTATGGAAAATTGTATGGAGATTCTTCTTTTAAAGAATGGAATTTCCATATTATATAATATCACTTCCAGGCATTTATCCAAAGGATATGAAAACACTAATTTAGTAGCATATTTGCACCCCTTATGTTCACAGCAGCATTATTTACAGTCATTGTAGCTCTACTCTACATGTTACTATGTAAGATTCATCATTTGTTAACTCATCTGATGATTTTAAATTTTTGTTAAACTGTAAAGAACTGTAGGGGTAAGGGGTTTTGCTCTCTTTGACTTGCAGCTCCAATTTTGTCATTCTAGCTTCAAATAACCACCTAAAGCCCTAGAGAATTTTCATTGCCTTGGCAGTGAGCATCTGTTTGGGTTCAATCTCTAGTTTTTTTCCTAGAGTCTGCAAATTCCTTTAGGAATAAAGTGGCTATAAATATTATTTAAAAAACCCTATCATTCTTTCTTATTTGAAATTATAGTTCCTCTAATCTTCATCGCCTCATAATTTAATGTCTCATAACATTTTGAGATGTAGATGGCTTTTCTATAGGTTGTCAGAAGTGACTGTATGTAATTCATCTATACTATCCAAAAATGGAGGTTCAGTTGTGTGAAGTTTTATGAATAATATCTTTGGTATAATGTCTTTCATCAGTCTAGGAACTAATTGTAATTAATTTTTATTTTTTTACTATTCTTTTACTTTCTTCTTTTTTGTTTTCTTTGGTTTGATTCTGGTGAATAAATTCAGAGTCTGTGACTTTTTCTTTTTGCCAGTGGGGATGTGTGTGTGTGTGTGTTTGTGTGTGTGTGTTTGCGCATTTGCGTGTGTTGGGGTGAAGGGGGGAGCAGGATTTGGGCCACACCCAGCAGAGCTCAAAGCTTACTCCTGGCTCTATGCTCAGCTCTCTGGTGGGGCTCCAGGGACCAGATGGGGTGCCAGGAATCAAACCTGGTAAGCCCCATGAAAGGCAAACATAATGCTTGTTGTACTATCTCTCCGACTCCACAACCTGTACTTTTGTTTTAGGAATTTGGTGAATTTCACTTGGTGATGTCTAACACTTTACTTATATATGTTTAAGAACTGGAACACAGGACTGGAGCGATAGCACAGCTGGTAGGGCATTTGCCTTGCACGCAGCCGACCCAGGTTTGATTCCTCCGTCCCTCTTGGAGAGCCCAGCAAGCTACCGAAGAGTATCCTGCCTGCACAGCAAAGCCTGGGGTATTCTATATGCCAAAATCAGTAACAAGTCTCACAATGGAAATGTTACTGGTGCCCGATTGAGCAAATCAATGAACAACGGGATGACAGTGCTACAGTGCACTTAAACATTAATCTCCCATTCTTTGAGCTATCTCCCAAGCCCTCCAAACCTTCCCTTAGGAAAATTACTGCATTCTTATTTCTGTGTGTTGTAAATCTATATCTTTAATAATAAAATATATAAATTACCATAATGTATCCATGAAAAACAATGTTTACCAAAAAAAATTGATGGCTTAGAAACATGCTCCTAATAGAAAAGATATATAATAGTACAAAGAGCATTTTGTCAGTTTTATGTGGTATATACAAATAGCATTTATTTTTGATAATAATATGAAATTTTTAATCTACTTAGAATATGAAATTTTTGATCTACATATAAATATTTGATTATTTTAGATAAGTTTTAATAGTTACTTATAATAAATTTTAATAATATTTTAATGTTGTAAATATTTAATATTTACAATATTTATTTACAATAAATTTAAACATTTTTGGAACCCTTAAAGTAGTTATAATTAATTTTCTAGTCTTTTGTATTAACAGTCAATTAATTATTTCAAGTGATTACCTAAAACTTTATAAATAGAAAAACACAAAATAATGTACACACAAGGTAATGCACACAAAACTCTATGATACCCTTTAGATGAAAGATTAATATAAACAAAAATATACTCATGATTATCTTGGAGCCCATCCTTATATATTTTGCTAATTTTATTCTAATAAATGTAACTTTCATTCCCCACCTCCACCTTACTCACCCTCAACCTCCCATCTCCATTTTGACATCTTTATCTCTTTCTATTATTACATTGCCATGGAAACATATAACTTGATAATATTACTAAATCACTACATAGTTGTTAAAAACCCGATCTATAAGAAAATTGTGTAGAGGAAGAAAAAGTAATATACGCTTCTTGCCTCAAGAAGACTGCACTCTAACAACACTCACATTTTGACAAAAATCCTGGATAAGTGTGAATTTTGTACAAGACTGTGAAATAACTGTAGTTAAAGGAAAATGAGATTTATAATAGCTATGTGTGCTTTAAAAGCAATGTTGATCTTAGCTTCACTGAGATTTGAGTTATCTAAGGAGTAGAAAGACAAAGAGAGTGAGAGGGCAACTATATATATATATATATATATATATATATATATATATATTTAATTTTTGGGTCACACCTGGCAATGCACAGCAGTTACTCCTGGCTCTGCACTCAGGAATTACTCCTGGCGGTGCTCAGGGGATCATATGGGATGCTGGGTTTTGACCCTGGTTGGCCACATACAAGGCAAACACCCTACCCACTGTGCTATAGCTCCAGACCCTACAGGGCAACCATCTTAATCTTAATTTTCTTTAGTTTCAAAGATTACCTTATTATTATAGCTTCCATTGCTTCCTTCCTATCAATTGAATTTTATGTCTATATATCAGTCTAACCACAAAAACAACATTAGAGTCTATGATATCTCTTCTACTATAGCGAGGAAAAAGCATAAATATAGCTATTCAGGATAGAAAGTCAACTTTGAAAATGTGATGATAAACAATATAAAATACTACTATGCATCTTTTAAAATATCTAGTCTACATTGTACATTATTAACTATTAAACAAATTTCGGTCATTTAATTGTTTTCATAGAAATAATACAAACCAGGTTGTTTATATACAATAGAAATGTATCCTTTTTTCCAAATTAATATAAAACAATTTTGTTTGAATCATGTTATGAACTTTAAGTATGCCGAAAAATACAATTTCTAATAGAATTATAAATTGCTATTTATAACTTCTAATCAAATTACTGCTCCTAGACTCTTCTAAATTTATGTAGTTTCTCAGGAAAACAGCATTTTTAAAAAATGACTTCTAATAGACAATAAATCACTAAAGCTAATAAAGCAATGTAGTCCCTGAAGTTTTAAATTTCAGTAAATAGTAGATGATTCAACCATCTGGTTGCAAGTCAATGTGTATAGAAATAAGGTAAACTAAAGTTAACAAAATGTAAGTTGTTTATTTTTATTATGAACAGCTTCTTAAACATCAAGTTTGTTCTCAAAGCATAGCAGATCAAGCCACCCTAAGATATGCCAAAGGAGGATACTTATTACTGTGAATTAAATTGTCAGTGTATGAATGATACTCTAAAATTCCCCATTCTGTTAAGAGAAGTATTTGCTCACCCAATCCTCTTTTCTCCATTTCAGGAAATAAATCTCTATGTTAAAGTTACCTGAATAGAGATGGAAAGAAATCCTTATCAGATAAAAGAATCAAGAGTTTTGCCTTAGTTAAATATCTCCAAACCACAACTATCAAGAATTTTTGTATACTATCTCTCCTTCAAAAATTTATTGCTTCTTTATCTAAAACAAAACTGGTTTTGGTCATTTCTTAAAATCAACATCATACATTGCTCCCTGACAATTAAATTAAATTTTCCTTTTTTCCTGTTACGAGTTTATCCAAAAGAAATGAAGGGGGTGATCTTTGAAAACTTCCCAAAGATCAGTTATAAAACATGTGTTTATACAAATTAAATTTCAGTAAATGGTAAGCAATTTAGGGCAAAAATTGGCTTAATTGTGTTCATATATTATGACTGTCATCCCATTGCTCATCGATTTGTTTGAGAGGGCACCAGTAACATCTCTCATTGTGAGACTTATAGTTACTGTTTTTGGCATATCCAATACACCACGGGTAGCTTGACAGGCTCTGCAGTGCGGGCGCAATACTCTCTGTAGCTTGCCGGGCTCTCCGAGAGGGGAGGAATCAAACATAGGTCAACCACATGAGAGGCCAACACCCTACCGCTGTGCTATTGCTCCAGCCCCTTAATATACATTTAGATCATGAAACTATCTGAAGGAGGAAATATTTTAAAAATTAGTAAATAGCTGACTGGCTTCTTCAATGTCCCTTGTTTGAAAATAGATAATACTATAAGAATACATCTTTAAAAAGAATTTTAAGAGCACCCCCGGCTTCCCTCCCCTTCCGACTGCCGGCAGGCCGAGTGGCCTGCACGCCACCCCCAGCCCGTTGACTGCTGTTGGGTTTTGGGAAAGGGGCGTCGTCTAATCTTCATTGGGCGTGGCCTAAAAGTGGGCGTGGCCTCATTACCAGCCTGCAAACGCTAACGTGACAGATAATTTCCTCAACATCCTATCCAAGACTAACATCCTAGCTATTCGCAAGCAGTAGGACAATAAAACACAAGACTTCACAGAAGGATTGAAGGAAACATCTCAGTAGGAGACCAGGTTCTACAAAAGGCAAGTAAAAAGGCAACCACTATTAACTGAGCCTATCCACAATCCTTTTTCGCTACAAAAGGAAACAGGGACACTCATCTTCAAGGGCCCTCTTTCATACCACCACAACAACATGAAGAAACAACGAATATCCCAAGTGCAAGCAGAGGACGATCAAAGGAGTCCGGAAACCTCAATGGGTGCTTCCTACAAACTTGACCTCTCTGATAATGAATTCAGAGTTGAAATCCTCAACATGTTCAATGAACTCAATGCAAAGATGGACAATTTCAAGGAAGACCTGGCGGAAACAATACAACAGACAGCCGACAAAATACGGGAAGAAATGAGAGCAGAAATAAAAAACCTTCAAAAAGAAATGAAGGATTCGGTACATGAAATCAAAAACTCTCTGGCTGCCCTCAACAATAGGATGACTGCAGCTGAAGACAGAATCAGTATGCTTGAAGATGAGCTGCAAGAAGCCTACAGGCAACAACAAACCATGGCAAGAGACCTCAAAATAGCTCTAGCCAGAATCAGAGTCCTAGGAGATTATTTCAAGAGGAACAACATTAGAATCATTGGACTACCAGAAACACAGAGAACCAACCCTAACGAAAAAGACACAGTCAAACAAATCATTGCGGAAAACTTCCCACAGCTGGACAATGCGGGCATCCAGATTCAAGGCGCCTGAAGGGTGTCAGCTAAAAGAGATCCTAACAGAAAAACCCCAAGACATATCATAGTTACAATGATGGACATCATCCAGAGAGACACAATACTGCAAGCAGCAAGGTCCAAGAAGGAAATCGCATACAAAGGAGCACCCCTTAGATTCACAGCAGATCTATCAGAGGAAACCCTCCAAGCTCGAAGGCAATGGTGGGATATAGTGAAAAAATTCAATGAAATCAACGCTTCACCAAGAATACTTTATCCGGCTAAACTCTCATTCAAACTAGAAGGAATCATACACTACTTTGGGGATAAACAACAGCTCAGGAACTTCATAGACTCAAAATCAAACCTAAAAGAAGCACTAAAGGGGCTATTGTAAGACAAGAACAACCCCTACAAGCACAACAAATCCTTGCACAAAAATGGCTCAAAATCCCATAACAATAATCTCCCTTAATGTCAATGGTCTGAATTCACCAATTAAGAGACACAGACTGGCAAAATGGATTCAAAGACTGAACCCAACATTCTGCTGCCTGCAAGAAACGCATCTGAATAGCCAGAACAAACACAGACTCAAAGTCAAAGGATGGAAAACAATCCTGCAAGCAAACAACTCCCTCAAGAAAGCTGGGGTGGCGTTACTAGTATCAAACAACATAGACTTCAGGTTGAAAAAGATTAGAAGGGATAGTGAAAGGCCACTTTTTTTTTTTTGCTTTTTGGGTCACACCCAGCGATTCTCAGGGGTTACTCCTGGCTTTGCACCCAAGAATTACTCCTGGAAGTGCTTGGGGGACCATATAGGATGCCGGGTATCGAAGCCGGGTCGGCCGCGTGCAAGGCAAAAGCCCTACCCGCTGTGCTATCGCTCCGGCCCCGTGAAGGCCACTTTTTATTAATCACGGGATGTGTACGTCAGGAAGAAATCACGCTCCTAAATGTCTACACACCCAATGAGGGACCAGCTAAATACCTACAACAGCTGCTAAGAGACCTTGAGAAGGACATCTCGAGCAACACAATAGTAGTTGGAGACTTCAACACCGCACTGTCTCCTCTGGACACATCAAGAAGATTAAAACTCACCAAAGAAATACTGGCTTTGAAGGAAGAAATAGAAGAGAGAGGGCTAATAGATCTATACAGGGCTTTATATTCCCAAAAAAAGGAATACACATTCTTTTCCAGTGCACATGGAACATTTTCCAGAATAGACCATGTGCTGGGCCACACAGCATACCTCAACAGAATCAACAAGATAGATATTGTACCAGCTATCTTTTCAGACCATGATGCACTGAAGATAAAACTTAATCGTGGACAGATGCAGAAAACCAAATCGAACACCTGGAAATTAAATAGCTCGATATTGAACAATGAGTGGGTCAGGAAGGAAATCAAGGAAGAAATCAAAAGGTACCTAGAAACAAATGAGAATGAAGACACGAGCTACCAGAACCTGTGGGACGCAGCTAAAGCCGTTTTAAGGGGAAAATTTATAGCTCTGCAAGCATATCTCAGGAAGGAAGAAAGGGCCCACATAAATAACTTGACCTCACAGCTCAAGACCTTAGAAAAAGACCAACAAAAGGAGCCCAAACCAGGCAGAAGGAAAGAGATAATAAAACTTAGAGCAGAAATTAACGACATGGAAACCCAAAAGACAATCCGAAAGATCAATGAAACCAATAGCTGGTTCTTCGAGAAAATAAACAAGATTGATAAACCACTAGCAAGACTCACAATGAAAGAGAGAGAGAGAACCCTTATAAGCTGAATCAGAAATGAAAAGGAGGACATCACAACAGAAACCAATGAAATTCAAAAGATCATCAGAGACTACTTTGAAAATCTCTATGCCACAAAACAAGAGAATCTAGAAGAAATGGATAAATTCCTCGACTCCTATAATCTCCCAAGTCTGAACCAAGAAGACCAGGAGTACCTGAATAGTCCAATTAACTTCAAGGAAATTGAAATGTTAATCAAAAATCTTCCCAAAAACAAAAGCCAAAGTCCAGACGGATTCACTAGCGAGTTCTTCCAAACATTTAAAGAGGACCATTTTCCAGTCCTTCTCAAGCTTTTCCAAGAAATTGAAGAAACAGAAACCCTCCCAAATGGTTTCTATGACACATATATCTCCCTAATACCAAAAGCAAACAAAGACACCACAAAAAAAGAAAACTACAGGCCAATATCCCTGATGAACACAGATGCGAAGATTCTCAACAAAATATTAACAAATAGAATTCAACAACTCATCAAAAAGATCATACACCACGACCAAGTGGATTCATCCCGGGGATGCAAGGATGGTTTAACATCCGGAAATCAATCAACATAATCCATCAAATCAACAAAAGAAAAGATAAGAATCATATAATCATATCAATAGATGCAGAGAAAGCATTTGACAAGATCCAGCATCCGTTTATGATGAAAACACTCGCCAAAATGGGTATAGAAGGGACCTTCCTCAATATAGTCAAAGGCATTTATCACAAGCCTATGGCAAGCATTGTCCTCAATGGGGAAAAACTAAGAGTCTTCCCTCTGAGAACATGGACGAGACAAGGATGCCCACTCTCTCCACTTCTGTTCAATATAGTACTGGAAGTTCTTGCAATAGCGATTAGGCAAGAAAAAGATAGTAAGGGCATTCAGGTAAGAAAGGAAGAAATCAAGCTCTCACTATTCGCAGATGATATGATACTATACCTAGAGAACCCTAAAACCTCTACCAAGAAACTCCTAGAAACAATAGACTCGTATAGTAAAGTTGCAGGCTATAGAATCAATACCAAAAAGTCCATAGCTTTCCTACATGCAAATAATGAGACAGAAGAAAGTGACCTGAGAAAAGCAATCCCATTCACAATTGCACCTCAAAAACTCAAGTACCTCGGAATCAGCTTAACAAAGGAGATAAAGGACTTGTACAATGAAAACTATAAAACACTACTTCAGGAAATAAAAGAGGACACGAGGAAATGGAAAGACATCCCCTGCTCATGGATTGGAAGAATTAATATTGTCAAGATGGCAATTCTCCCCAAAGCATTGTACAATTTCAATGCGATCCCTATAGGGATACCCTTGACATTCTTCAAAGAAATGGAGCAAGCGCTCCTGAAATTCATACGGAACAATAAGCCCCCACGAATAGCTAAAGCAATTCTTGGGAAAAAGAAAATGGGAGGAATCAACCTCCCCAACTTCCAACTCTACTACAAAGCGGTAGTCATTAAAGCAGCATGGTACTGGAACAAAGGCAGAGCTGCAGACCAATGGAACAGGGTTGAATACTCTGACATACACCCCCAAATATATGATCATCTAATCTTTGATAAGGGAGCAAAAAATGTGAAGTGGAGCAAGGAAAGCATGTTTAACAAATTGTGCTGGCAAAACTGGATGGCTACATGCAAAAAAATGGGCTTAGACCTCCATCTATCACCATGTACAAAAATCAGATCAAAATGGATTAAAGACCTCAACATCAGACCAGAATCCCTAAGATACATTGAAGATAAGGTTGGCAAAACCGTCCACAACATTGAAGCCAAAGGTATCTTCAAAGCTGACACGCCACTGGCCAAGCAAGTGAAAACAAAGATAAATAAATGGGACTATCTCAAACTAAGAAGCTTCTGCAACTCAAAAGAAACAGTGACCAAAATACAAAGACAATCCACAGAATGGGAAAGGATATTTATGCAGTACCCATCCGATAAAGGGTTGATAACAAGGATATACAATGCACTGGTTGAACTCCACAAGAAGAAAACTGCCAACCCGATCAAAAAATGGGGTAATGAAATGAACAGAAAGTTTTCCAAAGAAGAAATCCGAATGGCTGAGAGGCACATGAGAAAATGTTCAACATCACTAATCATCAGGGAAATGCAGATCAAAACAATGAGATATCATCTCACACCACAGAGACTGGCCCACATCCCAAAAAACAAAAGCAACCGGTGTTGGCGTGGATGTGGGGATAAATGGACTCTCCTTCACTGCTGGTGGGAATGCCGACTGGTTCAGCCCTTTTGGAAAACAATATGGACGATTCTCAAAAAGTTAGAAATTGAGCTCCCATTTGACCCTGCAATACCACTCCTGGGAATATATCCCGGAGAGGCAAAAAGGTATAGTAGAGATGACATCTGCATTTCCATGTTCATTGCCACTCTGTTTACAATAGCCACAATATGGAAAAAACCAGAGTGCCCGAAAACAGATGATTGGCTAAAGAAACTCTGGTATATTTACACAATGGAATACTATGTAGCTGTCAGAAAACATGAAGTCATGAAATTTGCATATAAGTGGATCAACATGGAAAGTATCATGCTGAGTGAAATGAGTCAGAAAGAAAGAGACAGATATAGAAAGATGGCACTCATATGTGGAATATAAAGTAGCTGAGAGGTACAAGCTTACAATGTTGCGATTTCTGGCAGACATTTCTCTGGACTTAGTTACTAAAATACTAAAATACAGAAATCCAAAACTATGCTTCTGCTAGTGCGGCCTCCTGACCTCATATCTCTTCATTCTCAGCAATGGAAAACAAATTACCAAATGCTTTCTTTTCAGCAGATCGACTTTAGGGGGGAGAAACTCCAAATCAATAATAGTGAATTTTTTTTGTTGAAATATTGAATGTAATCAAAGTAAAGTGAAAGTAAAGTGAAATTTACCAGTTACACATGTGGGGTGGGGGGCTGGGGAGGTTGGGGGAAGGGGGGAGGTATATCGTGATTCTTGGTAGTGGAATATGTGCGCTGGTGAAGGGATGGGTGTTTGAGCATTGTATAACTGAGACTTAAACCTGAAAGCTTTGTACCTTTCCACATGGTGAATCAATAAAAGAATTTTTTTTAAAAGAAAAGAAAGAAATGAGTTCACTGTGAAAAAAAATAAATAAAAAGAATTTTAAGAGTTGTATTAAAATAATATTCATAATAATATGTATATACTAATAATATGTTATAATAATAATATGTATATACTAATGACCATCGAGGACAATGTTCATGAGAAACAGACTAGTTCCTGATGTTCATTATTTAATTAGATACTCTTTATTTTGCCGTGATTAAGTTTGATTAATTTTCATAATTACTTATTCTTTCAATTAACTAAATTTTAACCACATTATTTCATCACTTTTGCTATTCAATTGCCATTCTGGGTCATTAGTTGTATTAAATTGGTATCCTCTTCTTCACATATAAATAACTATATTAACTGTTTATCGCTATTGTATTTTATTTTTGTCATTTTTTTAATTGAATCACTGTGAGATACAGTTACAAGCTTTCATGTTTGAGTTACAATCACACAATGATCAAACAACCATTCCTCCACCAGTGCAACCAGAACAACCATTTCCCACCATGAATCTCCCTAGTATACCACCCCCCTTTCCCACCTTTCCACTGCCTTAATTGCAGACAATTTCCCCCACAGTCTCTCTCTACTCTTGGGCATTATGGTTTGCAATACAGATTCTAAGGTTATCATGTTTGGTCCTTTATCTAATTTCAGCACACATCTCCCATCCCCACCGATCCCTCCAACCATCATTTTCTTAGTGATCCCTTCTCTATAATATAAAAAATAGTATAAATATAAAATGATATAAATATAAAAATAATGTAATAAGATAATAGCACTGCACTGTAGCACTGTCGTCCTGTTGGTCATCGATTGGCTTGAGCAGGCACCAGTAATGTCTCCATTGTGAGACTTGTTACTGGTATTATAATAATAATAATAATAATCACTGTCACTGTCATCCCGTTGCTCATCGTTTTGTTTGAGCGGGCACCAGTAATGTCTCTCATTGTGAGACTTATTGTTACTGTTTTTGGCATATCCAATACGCCACGGCTAACTTGCCAGGCTCTGCCATGCCGGCGGGATACTCTGGGTAGCTTGCTGGGCTTTCCTTGAGGGACAAAGGAATCAAACCCAGGTCAACCACGTGCAAGGTAAATGCCCTACCCACTGTGCTATCACTCTGGCCCATAAGAGTGTATGCATCCACTTATATTTAACTTCTTAAAGTGTGTATTTCCATTTGTTTCTGTGGTGATTTATACCAGTATTAATAGTAATATGAATTTATAGAGATGAGGTAATACTGTGTGCTAACGGACATTCTCTGAGGCAGTTTAACACTGTACCACAGGCCCTCCTCATTGGAGGCTGCCTTGCAGTCAGTTGTGATGCACCTGATGAGTTTGGAGACTGCTAGTTCCCTTTTATTTTACTGACATTTTGCTTGTTTTATCATATCTCTCAGATTTGCCATGGAGAAGATTTCTGTATCAGCTTTCTTGCTGCTTATGGCTCTCTCCTATACTCTGGCCAAAGATAATGTAAGAATTAAATCCTGGGGTTGGAATGATATTACAGAGAATAGGACATTTGACTTGCACACAGTTGACCTGGATATGATCCTTGGGTCCCCCAAGCACCCCCAGGTGTAATTCCTGAGAGCAGAGCCAGGAGTAACCCCTGAGCATCACTGGATGTAACCCCCAAAATAAATAAATAAATAAATCCATCCCACTGTCCTTATATTTGGGGATATTTTTTATCTTTTATTTGATTTCTATACCATATATACAATTTTTTTATCTTTTTGATAAAATTTTTAGGCCACACCCAACCATGTTCAGGGCTTACTCCTGGCTTTTCACTCAGAGATTACTCCAGGTGGGTTCTGAGGACTATACAACGCGTCAGAAATTATACCCAGGTCAGCTTCAAGGAGGGCCTTGCCTGCTGCATATCTCCTCAATACCTATTTTTTTAATCTTTTCAATTCTTATAAAGTTCTCTTTTGGTGGAGGGTGCTCTCTGTAGCTATGATCAGGAGGCAGGAGACAATGTTGGTGATATTTGGCTGAGTAGCATGAGGCCTGACTAAAACATTTGTGTCTAACAGTTCTGGGGGCCAAGGAGTTGCCCCACAGGTGCTGGAGAGATGTTTCTGCAACATCAGGGGTAGAACTCAGAAACTCCCGCTTGTAAGAAGGTCCTCTACCCCTTTACTCTACTTACCTGCCTCCCCTAAATTATTTTTTATTTACCTTCTTCTTAAATCTTAAAAAAAATCTTTTTATTAATGTATAGATTCTTAATTTTAAGTGATTGCTCTTGCAATTTCTCATGTATAACTGTCTCAGAGTATAAATTTTGTCAGTATCTTAATTATTCAGACATAAAAAGCTGAGTGTTTTAACTTTAATCATCTATTTGCCTATAACATTATTACTGTTTAGTATTTAGCTTCACACTATTTGATAGCAATGTGATCATTGCCATTGCTGTTTTATTCAATAAATGGTGATTTTATTCAGAGATGCACCCAAATTTCAAACTATATTCCCAGAATTGGTATTGCTGGGTCAAATGGGAGCTCAATTTCTAATTTGCTGAGAATCGTCCATATTGTTTTCCAAGAGGGCTGAACTAGTCGGCATTCCCACCAGCAGTGAAGGAGAGTCCCTTTCTCCCCACATCCTCGCCAACACCGGTTGCTTTCATTCTTTTGGATGTGGGCCAGTCTCTGTGGTGTGAGATGATCTCATTGTTGTTTTGATCTGCATTTCCCTGATGATTAGTGATGTAGAGCATTTTCTCATGTGTGTCTTATCCATTCGGTTTTCTTCTTTGAGAAATTCTGTTCATTTCATCACCCCATTTTTTTATCGGGTTGGCAGTTTTCTTCTTGTAGAGTTCAATTAGTGCCTTGTATATTGGAACATTGTATAACCGAAACCTAACCATGAACAATTTTGTAACATGCATCTCAGGGTAATCCAATTAAAAAACAAACAAACAAAAAACCAAACCTGTGATATGCTTTACAGAGAAAATAGGTATATTAGGTGAATTCAGGTCTAAGCAATGTATTTTTATCCTCAACCAAAACTTCAGTGTTAGATAAGTTCAGTGTTATATAAGTTGGCCTTAAGTAAAAGTATATATAAAACAGGGACCCTCTGCGCCTAAAGACTTTGATTCCAGAGATCTAACACATTCGGGCATCCAGCGCAGCATCCGATAGCAATGCACTGGGACTGCGAACTGGGCTACAACTCTGTACTGCCGGGGGTGGATTTTTTTCCTCCCCACCCTGTCCTCCTGCTCGGAAAGCGGCGGGCTGGCGGCACCCACGTGGCAGGCGCCATCTTCTATGATTCCAAACCCAGAGGTATTCGGTTTTTACTTTTGGGGCTCCCAGGAACTCATGGGAAGGGGGTGTAACCGGCACGCCCTCGGCCCAGATAAATCCGGAGCCTCTGAGCATGAATCGGACCCTCTGCGCCTAAAGACTTTGAATTCAGAGACTTCTTACAGCAATGCACTGGGACTGTGAGCTGGGCTATGTAATTTCTGGCAGAATTTTCCCTGGACTTTATACAGAAATCCAAAACCGCGACAGCGTCCACGCGACTTAACATTTATAATTGTCAGCAATGTGAAACGGTTCCTTTTGAACAGGTCTGACTTGGGGGGGAAACTCCAAATAATAACAGTAAGTTTTTGTTGAAATATTGAAGGTTTTTAATGTAGCAGCCACCTCTCTGGACTGTGAACTAAGCAAAAGCCCCACTCTGGCCGACGCGGCGTGGCGTACACCATACTATGAGGCGCAGGAAGGGGGATGAGGGGGAAAAGGAAAAAAAAAAAAGGGAAAAGGAAAAAGGAAAAAAAAAAAGAGAGAGAGAGAATTATGTACTTGTAGCAGTGGGGCTACATATCTCTTCATTTCCAGCAATGAAAAACTAATTATCAAATGTAGTAGTTCTGTCTCTCTTGGGTGGAAACTCCAACAACTATAGTGAGTTTTGTGTTGAATTATGGAATGTAATCAAGGTAAAGAAAAAATGAAGTGAAATTCATTAGTTATACAGTAGGGGGTAGGGGGTGGGGGCGGGGGGTATACTGGGGTTTTTGGTGGTGGAATATGGGCACTGGTGAAGGGATGGGTGTTTGAATATTGTATAACTGACATATAAACCTGAGAACTTTGTAAATTTCCACATGGTGATTTAATAAAAAGTTAAAAAAAAGTATATATAAAACAAAGTTATATGTTGTTTAAAATATTAATGCCAGAGAATTGTAGTAACCAAACCTTTTTTATTTTTTCTTGGTGGTAATAGTTCAAATGTTCAGTAACTCAGTGATCATGGAGAGTTTCCAGATTAAACCTACAAAAAATAATGAGAGTTGACTTTAAATCACACGTAGAATCTTCACTTCAAGAGTCCTGGGGAAAATTTAGCTTTTGCCATCTATTGCTTTCATGCTAAATTGAATAGCTATTAAGTGTGTCAAGCCATGAAGCCCATTTACAGTGGCAACAAAAACTACCGTGGTGGACAGACTCTAAGATGTTCCTTATGGTCACTGGTCTTCACAGATTTATCTGGTTCTCTCCTTTTAGAACATGGAACTTGATCCAAAACACCAAAACATGGCGTGGATATTAGACTGTGGTAGTATATTAGTCTCTGTTTTGGTATCAAATTCTTTTCCAAACTGGCTGATTTGATGAAAAGAGCAACCAGGCTGAGAAAAACCCATATGGCAAAGTAATTAAAACAGTCTTTTAGGAAGCATGGGTCAATGGCAGCCAACAGACATCAAGCAAGGGGTGCAGACAGGGAGAGGCTCCTAGACCAGAGGCATGTACAGGCCCCAAGTTCTATCCCCAGCACAACATGGCCCTTGAGTAGCTGTAACCCTGCAGGCTCTCAAGCACCAATGGACCAAGAAACTGGCATAGCTGAGGCCTAACACTCAACTATCAGGCCAGATTAATCAAATATTGATAAGCATGGGATACACCTGGCAAAGCTTAGGGGCCATTTGGTATTGGGGATCAAAATTAGTCATGTGCAAGGCATGAACCTTAACCTAGTCCCTGCCTTCATTTTCTAAGGTTGGGGTAATTTTGTGACTTCCAGACTCAGCTGAGTGCCCTCTTTGGTTAATGGGACATAAGCATAAATGTCACGAAAAGGAACTTAAAAAGAAAGTGTATGTGAAAGATAAAATTTGGCAAAGGTATCTGATGGCTGCACCACTATTCATCATGTAATTCTCTGGGCTTTTCACTATGCCTTAACATTTTATAATTAAAGAAAAAATGCTTTGAATTGTGAGACAAAAGAGCTTTTTCTGATATGCTTCTCTGCCATTAAGTAGATATGTGACCCTTGGACAGACCTAAGGGAACTTTGTTTTCTCACATGAAAAATAAATGTGTTGAACTTTCCTTTTACCATTAAAATTGCAGATTATGTTAAATGTTTAAATCTTGAATTAGCTACTGATATTGATCCATTACATTAATAGGCAGAATTCAGAATATTCACTTGTATATGTAAAGTCATCAGAAGACTCCTGTGACCTCAGACAAATTAGCTCAAGGAATATGAATTACATTGTGATTGAAATAGTGTCTCTCTCAAAGTTCATGAAAATTCTGCGAGAACTTTGTAAATAGCTCTGACTAGGAAACTGTATTATTCTGAAAGTTAAAGATTCAGAACCAAAACCAAATTAAAAATAACCAGTCATTATTTTACAAAAAAAAAATGATAACAGTTCTTTTAAGAATGTTTTATGAGACTATATATATCTTTAACAGGTCTAAACTCACAGCACAATTTTCTATTCTTCCTTGACACAATTGATGGACAACTGTGATCATCTGAAAATGTGACAACCCGGGGGTGGTAAAGTACAGAAGTAATTGGTTTCATTTTTCTACTGTATACATAAGGGAAAATCTCACTCTTGATAAAAGGACATAGAGTAAACCTAAACATTAACTAAAATGAGTTTCCCTACTAGAATCATAAATTTAGCAGCAATCAAGCATCATTTTTCTCTCTCTCTAGGTACATTAGTTGCCCTTAACTCATGTTTCAAATTATTAGAAGAAAAGAGTTCTTCAGCAATATAATGCATTAGACCTAAATGTTTGCATATACATAACATAAATAGAAAACTATACTTATGCTCCTCTTTTAGGCTTTCAGGTGTGAACTCCTAAATATTCATGCTCCAGATTTCCAACAAATTCACCTACAAAGTCAAAGAAACAAAAATCTTTAAATTCACAGTGATTTCCTGGAGACAACCATCTGCAAATACCTATACATGGAATTATTCTCAATGAAAAAAAAATAGCAAGAAAATGTGCAGTGACAGAGGACGTGAGTGTTCAGAGGCCAACAATCGTTCCTCTAACTGGCCCACAGCAACGAACAGATGAAGGACTTGGGGAACAGAGAAACAGGGGAACTGGGCCCCAGGCTAGTTGGTAGTCAGTTTCTCTTTCCTCCCCAGCATAGTTCGATCTCTCCTTTACAGCACAATCGTAGTAGTAGTTTTGGTCGTAATCCCAGTCATCATATTTCTATCATTTGTCTCCTTGTAGACCTCAAAATTCTCTTTTCCTCACAGTCCTTATATTTATCATAGTCCCCACTCTCCCCTTACAGCATAGTTATATAAGAAATCGTGAAGGGTGGGGGTACACATGTGTGGGGTTGAACATTGTCATAACAACAAACAGAGGTAAAGCCACTCCTTCAGGGGAAGTTCTAGGAGATTAATTCAAGGACAAAATCTGATCTGAGGGTTCAGCATTCTAGATTACTAGGAGATCTACTCAAGGGTGGGATTCCATCCAGGGTATATTGCTTTCTCCTTTCCTTAATTAGTAATCCATTTAAATAATCATAGTAAATTTACTTCTTATAATATTTCTAGTCATTTTGTATGAACACAGTAAGAAATAAACTAAGCTTAAAGATTGACTCTTTCTGAGGACATCTTGCTTATATCCCAGACTACAGTCCTCAGGCTAGTTTACTCTTTCCTAACACCAGCAGGGGCCTTATTCAGTTACTTCTTTTTGGGTCATAACAGTTTATTCTATGACCATACTCTTAACTTATACTTCTTATGGCACTTAGCTTGTCCCTTTCTGATGCCAGGGTAGCTCACACTCCATCACAGTCCATCCCTGGGTCCATACAGTCCATCCGTTGGGACCCTCCTTTTGGGGGTGTTAGGAAATAAAAGCAACTGAGATTTAAGTCAAGTAAATATGCTGGATGTCCAGGAATAAAGATTATTTGGAGTCAATTAACTCCCAGGAAGGAGCAATGACAACCTAATGTTATCCAACATGAAATTAAATGTTTTGTTGTTGATACTTTTTAAGAGGTATCATATCTAAAACATTGTTCCATGTGGGCATAACTTGTGGTCATTTTTTACACATTAGCTAAACATCTTGAGAGAATTCATAAGTTAGGAGTTATGTTTGTTTGACTTTAGTTTGGCTTTGGGACCATACTGGCAGAAGTATTCATGGCTTACTTTTGGCTCTGAACTCAGGTATCACTCTTGGAGGGGCTCAGGGACCATATGTAGTGTCAAGAATCAATCCGGGGTCAGCATCATACACAACAAGCATGTTATCCACTGTACTATCATTTTGGCTCATGATAAATGGTTCTTTCCCTGTATTAATTCAAAATTTTCAATCACTTCTGCTCTGAGAGACCTCATCCATGATTGCCGACTTAGGACTGTAGGATGACATTGGTTTGTCCCTCCTCCCTTGCCACAAGGAGTTTAGGTTTAAGTACTCTGGAGACACTCCCATTCCTTTGTTTATCTGTAAACTCTTCTCTGCATCCTCCTTCCCAACCAGCTAATTATCTTTTCCTAATCAGATTCTGTAAGATTAGATTCTTCTAAGGATCCTGAACTTGTATTGTAAGTTAGTGCCTTTTGCATAGTTTACCTAAAAGCAATGGCCTTTCTGTATGGACACAAGAAGACAATATTATGCTTTTGTAACTTGGGATTTAATTGGCTTCAAATATTATTCATTCTCGGGCATCTGCTTTCTTAACTCAGTTGCCCTCAGTTCCTAGCACCCCAAAAGCAGGGTCCCAACAAAGGACAGGACGGATCCAGGGCAAGCGGTGAGTTATGTGCTACCCTGGCATCGAGATAGGCTAGGCCAAAGTGCCACAATACTCAACTATAAGTTGAGAGCATGATTATGGACAATGCTGTCATGATCCAAAGGTAAAGACGAGACTAGGACCCTGCTGGGGTTAGGAAGATTAACCTGGCCTGAGGACTGTATAGTCCTCAGGAAGAACCAAACTTTATATCTCTTATTGTGCTCATACAGAATGACATTGCTAGAAATATTAGAAGTAGATTTACTATAACCATTTAAGCAGATTACTAGCTCACACCCTAACACACCCTTGTTTGGAATCACAACCTTGAGAGGATTTCCTTAGATGAGATTTTGTTAATCTCCTCAAGAAATGGTTTTACCCTTCTTTGTTGACTTGTTGATGTTAAACCTACCTCTGTGCTACTGCCCTATGTAGTTTGCTATATAAACTAAGAACTAAGACTGTGGGGCACAGAGAGGGGGACAGAAGAAGAAGACAGGGGGAGAGAGAAGAAGGAGATAGAAGATCCAGAGAGAAATACCAGACTCAGAAGAAGCAGAGAGAGAGAACGAAATAAACTGATCCACCAACCAGTTTGACCTTCCTTCCACTGCCTGCCCTTGACCGACAGCACACACAGCGGTTCCGGAGCACCGAACGTGGGCGGTGAGACAGAGCCGCTCGGAGAGCCCGCTAGTGCACGTGCTTCTCGGTGTGCTTTAGTTTTTTACATAGGACTTTACCTATGAAAGGAAGACCTGGGTTGAGGAAACTATGCTATCTCCTTCATGGTAGTGACAAACTATTCCATTCAACACTTAGTGACATTTGGCAAGAAAGTAAAAGTGTAGAAAGGGACAGCTGACAAGCCCGGTTTCTTCTAACCAGAAACATCCCTGCCCAGTGTTTTGTATGTTCAAGGCATTAAAAGCATGACTTCTGTTCTCAGCAACTTGAATCCCCCCATTTCAACTCATTACTGAAGTTGATCTGAAATAAGTTATTAGCCTCTTTAAACATTAGTTCTCTCTAAAGTTTCCAACCTAAGATCTCATTGCACAACTGTTATTTTCAGATAGGTTACTTAGTTTGGGGCAGTGTAGGAAATCCAACCACATGTGCAAGGCATATAATACACCACTGAGCCATCTCTCTAGCCCAACAACTGTTGCATTTCATTGCCTATGGTCAGTAATATGCTTTAAATATATTCATACCGATCATGCCAACTGCAAACACTGCTTCCATTGGTATCCCATAGATTCTGTTCCCTCTCTCCAAGTTTCTGACCCTTAGGTGACTCAAACTTTTCACACCTCCTTGTTGGAAAAATGATCATAAAGGAATCTTCCTTCCACCACCATACTGCTATGGGGAGTAGATTGTACAACTGAAGAGAAAATGTTGGGGAAGACAAAAGCTTAAGGTGGATTCAAATTTTTCTCTGAAGGTCTAATACAAGCACCTTGATTATTTCCAGTATAGAATCCTTGGCAAATTCTTTAATAGTATTGTCAAATCCCAAACTTTTCCATCTTAGTCTTTTTTTAACCCAAACTCAATGGTACTCCCAGCACCATGCTCCTCCACAGTGCTCAGGGGAAACTGTGGAGCCTGGGGTGGAACCCAGAACTCTAGCACATGAAGCGGTACTTCAGACACCTGTGTGCTCTAGTTCCTGGAGAGCCATTTTAAGGAATACAATTCAATTGTATTAAGTTTATTTATTGTTGTTGTGAAATTGATCTCCAGAACTATTCATCTTGCAGAACCAAAGTTTTATATCCATCCAAGAGCTCCCATCTCCTCTTCCCTCCAATTTCTGATAACTATCATTGTACCTTTTTCTTTCTATAGATTTAGTTGCTCTCAATGCCTCATCAGTGTAATAATGGTATTACATTCTACTCATCCTTCTGTAACTCAAATTTCTTTGTTTGTAAAGTTTCAAAAGTTTTAATAGCCAAGACTTCCTTTTTCAAAGAAAATATAGTTATTCAGAATTAAAATAATCAAATAGAAACATCAAGGTTATCAGTGGTCACTAATAAATGATAGTCAACGAAAAGCAATAATTCGAAATTCATCCATAAAGAAAAAACTACACAACTTAGTCTTTATATTTACATAGGATGGAAATAAAGTATGTCAATACTGAAGATTAACCTCCTTCTCTGTTCTTGGGATATTCTATACTGATTTTCCATACTTCATATAAGAGAATTTTTGGGAAGAGCATGTGAACAATGATGCTGGAATAGGAGAATTAATAAATGACTGAAGACCAGAAATTTATTATATAATTACAGGAGATGCACACATCATATGTTTTTTATAGCTCCTTTTTCTATCTCCACAGATATCTGCCAAATGAAAGAATAAAGATCATGAAAGCAAAAGCCAGAGGGGAACGTGGGGAGAGGGAGAGGGAATGAGATGTACTGGCAGAAATAATGGCAACAGAATACAAAGGAGTAAATAGAAGTAGAATTCAGAGAGGCACATCATGCCTAGTCTTTTCCTAGAAACCAAAGTAAAACAGGGCCAGAGTGATAGAATACCATGTAAGGCTCTTCTTGCCTTGCACTCACTCGGCTGACCAGAGTTCAATTCCTGGCACCACATATGCTCCCCTGAGCCCCACCAGGAGTATCCCCTGAGCGTCAATCCAAAAATAATCCCTGAGCACTGCCAGATGCAGGCCCTCAAAAAAAAAACTAGTAAATTTTGTTTTGTTTTGGGAACCACACCTGATGATGCTCAGGGATTACTCCTGATTCTAAACTCAAGAATTACTCCTGGTGGTGCTCAGGGAACCATATGGGATGCTGGAGATCAAAATCAGATCCGCTGCTTTGGGGGCTGAAGAGATAGCACAGCGGGTAGGGTGTTTGCCTTGCAAGCGGCCAACCCGGGTTTGATTCCCAGCATCCCATATGGTCCCCTGAGCACTGCCAGGTGTAATTCCTGAGCACAGAGCCAGGAACAACCCCTGTGCATCGCTGGGTGTGACCCAAAAAGCAAAAAAAAAAAAAAAAAATCAGATCCACTGCTTAAAAATCAAGCTTTGTACCCATTGTACTATCTCTCTGGCCTCAATAAATAAACATTTTAAAATTAAACCAAAGTAAAACAGACATCAGCAGACAGAAATCTTTTATACCCTCAATGTGGCAAGGCCAGGTTCTGAGCCGATAAGATCTATTTTTCTTTTGGATTTTCCCCTTTCTTTTCAGACGGACTATCTATATGCTAAGATGTATTATGATGCATTCCAACATTCAGTTCCACGTGCATGCCAGCCTTCCTGGATCTTGTGCCTTGCACAGCACTCTGGTTTGGCAGGGATTTTTGAGGCCCCTGGTTCTCTACTACATACTTCAGCAATGCAACCTGCAAATCTCAGCCACAAAGCCACAGAGGTGATATATCATAAACCACAAATTTGTCCTTAATAAAAACAGGTCTTAGATCTATATTTGTTCCTCCCACCCTCAAATTTTATCTCCTCACTGAGAATCTGATTATGCTCAAGATAAGTTAATGCTTATGAAAGATAAAAAGGTAAGTTGTTCTTCGTGCTGCCACCCACTGTCTCCCCCAGATTTTCAACCTTCATTGCCTCCCAACACTATGATTTTTCCTAAAGAAGGAGAGATGCAGCTCAACAAAGAGATTTATCCTGGAGCTCGGGAGAGTGAGTAAAGATTGAAATATAAATCCAGGTGTCATCTACCCAGACATGATCACTGACACTCTGGGAAGAGAAAAGCATTCCTTCCACTTACGCTTCAGTAACAGATTATACCCACTACTGGAGGTTGTGCTCACATTTCAGATCACTGTAAATTCCATTTAAAAAGGGAAAAAAACCCATATGATTGGTCTCTCACTTAGAATCAGAGCACATTTTTAAAAAGTGGACTATATTCCTCATAAATAAAAGTTAACCCTGAGTGAATATTTCCCAGGTATCTAGTGGTGAGTACTTCCATGCTTCTGAATTCTTTTAGAATGTAATGTTAACACAGAGAAAGGCATTGTTCTATTCACACTTAATACTAACATGGGATCCACCTCCGTCCATCTGTACTCTAAGAGGAATTTTTCAGCCTGACAGAATTATTCAGTAGATGGTCACTATGATTCAAGTGTAACAGTGCTAAGTGAATAATGACTGCAGAATTTATGGCAGTTGGAGTCTAATGAAGTTTAAATGACTTTAAGGCATAGAGATAATATGGGGTTAAGATGTTTGTCTTGGGGCTGGAGTGATAGCACAGTGGGTAGGGCGTTTGCCTTTCACGCAGCCAACCTGGGTTCAATTCCCAGCATCCCATATGGTCCCCTCAGCACCACCAGGGGTAATTCCTGAGTGCAGAGCCAGGAGTGACCCCTGTGTATTGCCAGGTATGACCCAAAAAGAAAAATTTGTCTTGCATGCAGTCAACTTCTGTTCAATTCATGACACCTTATATGGTTCCACAACATCACCAGAAGTGACCCCTGAGCACAGAGCCAGGAGTAAGGCTCGCATGAATGTTATTGCCAACACCTCCCCCCAGCCCCTGCCATAAAACAACTTTAAAAGGTAACTAAAACCAATGAGCACTGATGAAGGGATGGGTATTCGAGCATTGTATAACTGAGATTTAAACCTGAAAACTTTGTAACTTTCCACATGGTGACTCAACAAAAAATTAAAAAAATAAAGTTGCTTAACAATAAAAAAATTATTTCAAATGAAAAAATAAATAAATAAATAAAAAGGTAACTAAAATACTGGTCTAATGTTTTATTCTCTAACACAATTTTAAAATCACAGTAATAGAATGTGTTAAAAAAAAGGACTTTTGATAGCTTGACATGGTTACGCATAAAGTTGATACTGAACTCCAGTATTCCACCCTTTTACTGCTGTTTCCTTTTTGGGTTCACCACTAATAGAGAAGTACAGAATGGTTGGTATCAACTCAATGCTGAGATCCAGTATTTGTATGGGATGAGAAGAGAAGATTTTTCCTTCTATAAAGTCATTTACCCAACTTCAAATATTCTCACTTAAATTACATTATAATTTAGTTCTTAGGTTTTCCCAGTGATGACTCATTTTCACCCATGAAGTTTTTGTGAACCAGGTATGTATATATGTAAGATAGGTCTACAAAATAAACATCTACTGATAATATAAAGAAATAGAAAACATATGAAAGCTTTCTGCAATCCCCACAGTGTTGCATGACCCTGGATAGAGTTGCAAACCAGTTTCAGAAGCAAGGCTTTGAGATTAGAAATACTTTGTAGAAAATGTACTTGGTTAAGTCTACCAACCTAGACTAGGTGCTAATTTTGTTAAGTGAAATTTATTATATCAAGTCCATTCTATTTCCTGTAAAGTGCATGTTAGTATTTAATTTTGTTATTCAGAATACTTTAACGTCTAAATTTAATCAGTTTGGTAATGAGGAGATGTCAAACCTTTCGAAGTACTAAGTAATGCACAATTGTAAGAGCATAACTCTGGAAACAAATATCAAATAAAACAGATAATGCTGGCCTATAAATTAAGGCATAGCCGTTGAACAATTATGATGAAATTCAGGGAAATGGCTCACTATACATAAATAAAGAAAAAGTAGGCAAAGAATTATGTTAAAATGAAATTTGCAATAATGTTCTTGCCCTTAATTATGTCCAAAAGAAAACTTAAGTTCTAGTACATGAGAGCATGCAAACATGCATTCTGAGTTTTTAGGATAAGGCAAAGGTGAAGAAATATGAATGAGGATTCAATGTTGTGATTTGAAACTGATAGGCATGGAGCAAGATATATGGGTACTACCAATCACCAGCGACTGCTTTAGGAATTTTTTGATGTCTTTTATTGAAAAACTGTTTTCCTCTTAAAAATATAATCTAGTGAAATCAGCCAGATGGAGAAAGATACTGTATATGTTCAATTATGAGGTGTTTGGGAAAACAAACAAATCAACTAAATAAAACAAATGTATGGGAGATAAGAGCATGGAGACTTGATCACAAAAATGGAAGGGGGAAGGATGGGTGGGTAAACCAGGTTGGAGAGGAAAGTTGTAGGTGAATGATAGAACTGGACTTTCCATGGTGAACTGGGTATAGTAGGCACACTTTGATTCTCAGTGATGCCAGAGTGAATTTACATTCAGTCACAGTGTAATGTCACCTCAGGAAATATAGGCTGCAAAAGTAGAGAGAGAGTAAGGGGGATATGTCTGACATAGAAGTAGGGGGAGAGTTGGGATGGGAGAGATACTGAAAAATTGGAGGTGGAAAATGTGCACTGGAAAAAATATAGACTTAGGGGGCCGGAGCGATAGCACAGCGGGTAGGGCGTTCGCCTTGCACGCGGCCGACGAGGGTTCGATCCCCGGCATCCCATATGGTCCCCCAAGCACCGCCAGTAGTAGTTCCTGAGTGCAAAGCCAGGAGTAACCCCTGAGCATCGCTGGGTGTGACCCAAAAAGCAAAAAAAAAAAAAAAAAAAATATATAGACTTAAATCAATTCCTGATTTATTGAAAATAAAATTTATTAAAACATAAAAAAATTAATGGCACACTGCTCAATTAAACATTTTCACTAGATGCTGTTAAGAGCTTTGAGTATGGGGCCAGAGCAATAGTCTATTGGGGAGGGCTTTTGCCCTGCACGCTGTTGACCTGGGTTCCATCCCTGGAATCCCATATGGTCCCCCAGCACTACTAGTAGTGATTCCTGAGTGCAGAGCCAGAAGTAACCTCTGAGCATCTCTGGGTGTGACCCCAAGAGCAAAATAAATAAACAAATAAATAAATAAATAAATAAATAAATAAACAAAAAGAGCTTCGAGTACATTTTATTTTTATTTTTTTTTTATTCCCCTGACCCCTGAACACGACAGGTTCGAATGGAGACATTACTGGTGCCTGCTGGAGCAAATTGATGAGCAATGGGATGACAGTAATACAGTGATTATTTTGATAGAATTTTTTTTTCTTTTTGGGTCACACCCAGCGATACACAGGGGTTACTCCTGGCTCTGCACTCAGGTATTACTCCTGGCAGTGCTGGTGAACCATATGGGATGCTGGGAATTGAACCCGGGTGGGCTGTGTGCAAGGCAAATGCCCTACCCGCTACCACTCCAGCCCCAGGATTTAAAAAAAAATTTTTGTTGCTTATCTTTGTGAGTACTTTATATATATTGGATATCAATGTGATATCAAAGATGTCAATGTGATATCTTTATCTGATGTGTTCATTGCAAATATTTTCTCCCTTACAGTTATCTATCTTTTAGCTTTAGCCCCTCTTTTTTTCACTTTTTCCATGTAGAAACTCTTTAATTTGATGTTAGTTCCATTTGTTTATTTATTTATTTATTTATTTGCTCTTTGGGTGACACCTGGTGATGCTCAGGGGTTACTCCTGGCTCTGCAGTGCTCGGGGGACCATACGGGATGCTGGGATTCAAACCCAGGTCGGCCGCGTGCAAGGCAAAGGCCCTACCCGCTGTGCTATCTCTCCAGCCCCAGCAGTTGCATTTTCATATCTGCTTCTCTTACAAAATGTTTTAGTTGAGGAATATTTAAAACTTTTCTATAGACTGCTGCATAGCTAGAAAAGGATGGCTAGAGCATTAGCCTTCTAAGTGTGTGGCCTTGAGGTAGATCCCTGATGTCGCTCACCTGGGCCAAATGTGGTAGCAGCAGCCGTGCTTTTTTTTTTTTTTTTAATTTTTTATTGTGGAAAGTTACAAAGAAATTCTGGTATATTTACACAATGGAATACTATGTAGCTGTCAGGAAACATGAAGTCATGAAATTTGCATACAAGTGGATCAACATGGAAAGTATCATGTTGAGTGAAATGAGTCAGAAAGAAAGAGACAGACATAGAAAGATTGCACTCATATGTGGAATATAATGGAACTGAGAAGTACAAGTTGGCAACGATGCAACTTCTGGCAGATATCTCTCTGGACTTAGTTACTAAAATACTAAATTACAGAAACCCAAAACTGAGAGGCCGCTAAGTGTGGTCACTCGACCTCACACTTCTTCATCCTCAGCAATGGAAAACAAATTACCTAATGCTTCCTTTTCAGCAGGTCTGACCTTAGGGGAGAGACTCTCCAAACAATAATAGTGAGTTTTGTTGAAATATTGTATGCAATCAAAGTGAAAGTAAAGTGAAATTTATTAGTTACACAGGCGGGGGGGGGGGGGGCTTAGGGTGGGGGGGCTAGGGGCGTGGGGGTTTTTGGGGTGTGAGGGGGCGGGGTGGAGCTATACTGGGATTCTTGGGTATTCGAGTACATTTTAAACCTCATAGAGAAAAATATATTAAAAATATAACCAAGCAACATAACTATCTTTTGTGACTCACACTTAGGGATAAAACTATTTCAAGATATGAATGCTTAAAAAGTTGTCATTCTAACAATTCTATATAATATAAAATTATATACACACATGTTATTAACATAATCAATTAGAAGTAAAAAATTTGTAAACACAAATTTTTTAAACTGGACATGTATTCAAGTCCTTAGGCTTATTAACATATATTGTGATGTGGAAGTTATTTTGTTCTTAATTTATTACCTATAAATTATGGGCATATAGTGCATTTCACATTGTAGTCAGAAAGATTAAAGATGATGTAAGACAAATAGCTATTTCATAAAATGTTTAGTCTTCATTCTAAACCACTGTAAGCAAAAAAGTAATTCATTAAATATTTCCAAGAAAATACTTAAAGGAAGATCAAGGTAGTAAAATGGAGAGGTGACTCAGTCAGGATCAGGGCTTGAAATCAGTCCATATAAAACTAGAGATAGCATTGATATTCCCTTGAACAGGACCCCACTGATCTGCACTGCCAACATCAGGATCTGTGGGCTCATAATGCTACATTAGAACTTCGGTCACTGATGCCCCTGAGAAACTGGATGTATCTTGTATAAAACAAAATGGACTTTATCTGAGACAAATTCAACTTGCTCAGTAATATGAAGGAGATTTCTAAGGTGAAGGGATGCTTCAAAAAATTTGAAATATTCTCAAGTATTCCCATCTCACTCTTTGGGAAATATTAGATATTGATTTTGATCTAAAGACATTGAAAATTACTGTGACAGCAAGGAAAGCATGCATGAAGAAAGTTTTGGAATTTCTGGGATCATTTTCAGCAACATGTATCAAACTAGTGTGATGGAATAGGTATAAAATAAATGGAAATCGAACCTTCCTGTAGAATTAGAAACCAAAAACAATCATGTTTCTTAACCCAACTTTAATATTACATGCTGTGCATTTACACAAGGGTAGCAGCGCTCTACCTCTCACTGCCCGTGTTCGGTGGTCTCCACTTCCCCAACCCAGGGAGGCCGATGTGGATGGATATGTGAAGGAAGAAACGAGGGCCAGGTATCAATTTCAATTTATTCCAATCTCCTCTCCATTCTGATTCCCCTCCTGCTTCTCTCTCTGGATTCCCCCCTTTGTTCTCCTTCTTGATCCTCCACCCACTCTGACAGCCTAGTTTACATAGGAATCACATAGGGTGGGGATACAAAGGTGGGGTTTAACATTAACAAATCAACAAAAAGATGTAAGACACTCCTCCAGAAGATTAACTCAAGGACAAAAATCTCATCTAAGGAGATTACTCCAGGTTACTAGATCTGCTCAAAGGTGGGATTCCATTCAGGGTGGTATTGCTTTCTCCTTTCCTCAGCTAGTAATCCACTTAAATAGTTGTAGTAAATCTACTTCTAATATCTCTAGCAATGTCATGCTGTATGAGCACAGTAATATATATATATATATATATATATATATATATATATAACTTAAAGTTTGGTTCTTCTTGAGGACATCTCACTATATAATTCCAGACCGCAGTCCTCAGGCCAGGTTAGTCTTCCTAACCCCAGCAGGGTCCTTATCTTTTTACCTCTTTGAGGTCATGATAGAGTTTGTCCATCACCGTACTCTTAACTTATAGTTAAATATTATGGCGCTTGGCATGGCCCATTTCGATGCCAGGGTAGCTGACAGCTTGCTTTGGGTCCATTCAGTCCCTCATCAGGACCTTGCTTTTGGGGTGCTAGAAACTGAGGGCAACTGAGTTGAGAAGGCAGATGCCCAGGAGTGAATATTATTCGGAGTCAATTAACTCCCAAGTTACAAAATCATAACATTAACTGTCTTGCTGTGTCCATACAAAAAGGACATTGCTTTAAAGTAAATTATGCAAAAGATGAAGAAAAGCAATATTTAACTTAATACAAGTTCAATGTCCTAGAAGGATCTGATCTTACAAGTTAACAGAATTTGATTAGGAGAAAAGGTGATTAACTATTTGGGGAGGAATGCAGAGAAGAGTTTACGGATAAACAGAGGAATGGGAGTGTCTCCAGAGTGCTTAAACCTAAGCTCCCTTTGTCAAGGGAGAAAGGACATACCAATGTTATCCTAAAATGTTTAGAACTATACTCCAACACATACCTTCTCTAAATTAAAAAACACAAGGGAATGGGTAGTATCAAGTGATTAAAAAAAATACCTTAGAACTTTGTCTACAGAACTGAGGTTACAAAGGTACTATAGTAGAAGTGATGTAATGAAGGATAGTGTCATTTGGTCTTTGGCATTTTGGTGGTGGTGGCAATACAGGAGCTTTAGTACATAAACATCACAATTAATATTATTTTAACCATGTTACCTTAAGCACACACTCACAAATCACAGGTAAACAAAAATTTCATTCTAAAACAGACATTGTGGTAGGCAATTTCATTGTGAAAATTGCCTGAAAGTTTTAGGTTCACATACAAACTTGGCAACCAAATAAATTAATAAAATACTTTTATCTTTAGTGAATTAAGTCAGTTGAAGAAATATAAAGTTTTATGATTTCATTCATATATATATGGTACATGAAGAACAAAAGCCAAATGAACTAAATAAAAAATCATCAACTTTAAAAATAAATTTCATTATTGAGTGGTTGGGAAAATGGAGACAATGGTGGAGGGAAGGTGACAGTGGTGGTGGGATTGGTGTTAGAATACTGAATGCCTGTTACAAGTTATCTTTAAAATGTTGTAAGTTATGGTATAAATTATGAAGGAAAGTGAGAAAGGATTAAGAAAACCTACTTAATTTTAATCATCACTTTTGTGCACCAGCCTTAAAAATGTGGAAGAGAAGGATCGTCCAGCTACAAAAAGGTGAAAATGAATATTACACTGTAGCCTTGCTTGACCAGCCCTGATTAGGGGTGACTCATGACAGAACTTGACAATTAGGAAATGTGAGTTTGCATGGGCACCCTCCCACTTAAGCCACGTAACCTCAAACAACTGTTTAGATTCTTTTGATATCAATCACTGCATTTGAAAAAAGAAGATAATAGTATCAATTTCATAGTTTTTATGTGAGGATTATATAAAATAAATAAATTTTATTATTTTATGAGATCATGGATTTAATTTGGTTGTAAATCAGTTACCTGCTAGGCCTCAAGTTTATATATGGCACTTGAGATAAAAATATTTTTCAGGGTTGGGGCTGGAGCAATAGCACAGCGGGTAGGGCATTTGCCTTGCACACAGCCAACCCGGGTTCGATTCCCAGCATCCTATATGGTCCCTTGAGTACCGCCAGGAGTGATTCCTGAGTGCAGAGCCAGGAGTAACCCCTGTGCATCGCCAGGTGTGACCCAAAAAGCAAAAAAAAAAATTCAGGTTTGTCACAAGAAATTCCTGGGTCTCTGACAGTTGATCTGTAAATAAAGAGTTCTGATCCCATAATTTTCTTTGTCTAAGTTTTCCACCATTCTTAAATGCAACAAATCCCCCACAATTTTTTTTTCAGCTATGTCTGGGCTGGAGCGATAGCACAGCAGGTAGGGTGTTTGTCTTGCATGCGTCTGACCCAGGTTTGATTCCTCCACCCCTCTCGGAGAGCCCAGCAAGCTACCAAGAGTATCCTGCCCGCCCGCAAGGTAGAGCCTGGCAAGCTACCTGTGGCATATTCGATATACCAAGAAGAGTAACAACAAGCCTCACAATGGAGACATTACTGGTGCCCACTCGAGCAAATCAATGAGAAAAGGGATAACAGTGGTACAGCAGTGCCTGGAATCAAATCCAGCATCTCACATATGCAAGGCATATGCTCTACCACTGGAGGTACATCCCTGCCCCATCCACAAATCTTGCAGCCACTACTTTTTTACTTTAGATTTTTATCACCATTTGACTTGAAATGGTTTTCATTTGCTTTAATATTCTACTTAGTTCACATATCTCAGTGCAAGACTAAGAATGTTCTGCTTGTTGCTGAAAATGCAATTCACAAGTTTTCAAATTTACCTGGCTGGTACATAATGACCTTGTTGTTATAGTAACTTTCACCCACTTAAATCAAAACAAATTCCTAAACTTCTGTTTATTATTTAGCAGTTTTAATAGCTTAATTATTTTTAACAAGTTAGTTGCTTTAAAAATGTACTTTAATCAGAAGAAATTTTGTTTTTAATAAGCTAACCCATTTATTAATGTGATGGGTGCATCCATAGGGCACCATAGCACTTCTCAAACTTTGGGATCTTAGGATCCAATTTAAAAATGCACTCACTGGTCGCCTGTCCCTTCCCGGGGATGAAGGGCGTGGGGACGCCATATTATAACAACCACAGATGGGATTATACGACAAAAACTGCAACAAAAAGGACTCGAGGGTGCTCTTGGGAAGGTGGGAGGCACCGGCCCCTCCCTCCGCTAAGATGTGACCCCGGGGGCCGCACGAGCATGAATCCAGACCCAACTGGACCAAATTCCAGTTTGGGCATGCTACTTGCAGAATGTCTCCAGCCTGAGAACCAAGCCGCGACCCCATGCCCGCCCAGGAGGGGAAAGGTATTTCTCTCTCTCGCCTGTCCCTTCCCGGGGATGAAGGGCGTGGGGACCGCCATATTATGACAACCACAGACGGGATTTACAAGCTTGCAATGATCCAATATCCGGAAGAAATCTCCCTGGACTTAGTTGTTAAAGTACAGAAATCCAAAACCACGAGGATTATTTCCCTTCACAACAGATCTGACTCTAGAGGGGTGCTCCTAACAATAATGGTGAGGATTGTGTTGAAATATTGAATGTAACCAAAGTAAATAGAAAGTAAAGTGAAATTTATCAGTTATAAGGGGAGGGTTGCGGAGGGGGAGGGCGGGATGGGAGGCGTACTGTGATTTTTTGTTTTTTTTTTTTCGGTGGTGGGATATGGGCACCGGTGAAGGGATGGATGTTTCAGCATTGTATGACTAAGACTTAAGCCTGAAAGCATTGTAATTTTCCACATGGTGATTCAATAAAATAAATTTTAAAAAAAATAATAAAAAAAAATATATATATATGCACTCACTGGTGGGGTATTGAAAGGAGGTAAAGCGATGTGCATGATGCCCTATTAGTAACAGTTTTATAAACCACAGTGTATAAAAGGGAAAAAATGAAGTTCAAAGTGGTCTGCCATAGAATCAGACTTAGGAATGGAAGGGAAACATGAAACAGGGTAGAGGTGAAGTGGACACTTATGAATGGACTGGTGTTAGAACACTATATGCCTGAAACACAATCTTGGAATAATTCTGTAACTTCAAAACTCACAGTGATTCAGTTTTTTAAAAGCTTTTATTTACTACTCCGTATTAAATTTCTTACATAATCCTTCCTTTTTATCACAGTCAACTGCCAATTCCCCAACTTTGCAATATTATATTTTCAAAATATATAGTATAAATTAATAAGCCTTGAAACTACTTTCGGCTAGCATCACTCTGTGGTACTCAAAAAATTTTTAAATATTCTTTCATACTACTATGACACAACATGATTGGCAAACAATTTATTAACTATTTACAGTTAATTTATTAACTGTAATGCACATGTAGAATAGGTTCTTTTGAGGATGTAAACACCAATCAGTCTTATTCTCTTTCACTAACTCTGAAATGTCCTTGGAGAAATGATCAAACATATTCGATCATGTTCACTAAATTACAAAATATAAAAATTTAATTCTTACACCCCAAAATGGTAGATACGATTACTCCTAATTTACTTGATGATGAAATTGAAGCACAAAAGCCTAAAATGTCAGCCCAAGACAAAAACAGTTTGTATGCAGTCATTATGGGATTTAACCCCAGGTAGTAATTTGGTTCAATGGCCCAACTCTTTTAACTACACCATCATGCTGCTCCTTTAATGTAGAGTGATCATTATCAAGCAGAGACACTAACACCAACACCACACACACTGGGTATTACAACTGAAATCTCTCCTGTTGTTTCCTCAGAAAATTACAGAGATAGCACTTCATTTAATCACTAACTCCTAGCTGGTAGAATCTAGTAGTCAAATTACTGATCTCTAATAAAATGTAAGTAAAAGATGGGAAAGAAATTTATATTTATATAGTGGGAAATAATGGCTAATTGGAAATTATCAAATATAAGAAGGGCATGAAAATCTAGAAAGAATGAGTTTCTGTATAGCATGTAACACTCCCTTAAATATGTAGGATTACACTTGATATACTAGCAGTAACAATTATATTCAGCAAAGAATGCTTGTTTTATGTGTTTAAACTTGATTGTAATTAATTTATATTTACTTATACCCTAACACAAAGTTAGTCTTCTTTTCACAACTTTAACTAACACATACGGATGTGCTATTTTGTTTCGTTAGCATTCACCATGCCTACATTGTCACAGACTAAAAAAATAAAATAAAATGGATATAAAAATACATCAACCCACATGCTTTTGAAACTGAAAAGGTTTTCTCTCCTCCCTATAGTAATTCTCTCTCCCCCACACTTTTCAAAATGTTACCTAAATATAGATTTAAATGACTTCTCAGGACACAATGTATTACATTGTCAACATGCTCATGTTCTCAAGTTCTTACTAGTGAAAACTAGCTTTAAATCAAGATTATTAAACACAGGAGGCATTTTTTAAGCTTTAAAAAATCTTTTCAACTGATAATTTAAATATTAAAGAAAAGGATCCTACATCAGAAATAATAAGAACTGAAATGTTTGAGTGTGTTTTTGCTCAAATATGTGCAAAAATCCAAAAGGACTTATTGGAAGGTTTCAAGAAACACACTGTTGAATCATATAAATGGTTTAGTTTGGTATTCTGATTCCAGAGGATAATAGTTCCCTTTAGGACATGGTCACTTTGCCAGAACCATTTGAATTTTAAAGATCTTACACAAAAGAGCAGATAGAATATTGTCTATAAGAAAAGGTATCCAAATACCATTAATAATCCATTAATTCTATGAAAATACTATGAATTACTTTAAAAGTTTCAAGTTATAGACATTAAAAATGACTCCTTATCTCATTGACAGCATCAAGTCACAAACAATGTTTGAATGCCTTAAAAACATCTCCATTGCCATTTATGGTAATCTGCTTCCTGTAGGATGGATGAGGGAGCAGCTTAAATCATTTTAAGATATGATGAAGATAGGAGAAAAGTATTTTAATTTGCTTTTCTCTCAGGATAGCAAATCTCTCACTTTATTATACTTACCACTGACAGTCAGAAATGATGCTTGTGTTGAAATGATGACCTCAGCAGACTAGGATGCCCCATCGACACTTTCCACATCCTGCTTCTCCCAGATTTTCTATCTCCTGTCTTTCCTTCTCCTCCTCAAATCCATCCCACATGATACCCTTGAGAGATGTAGATTCTTTTTCTACAGTGCCACGCTAAGTCCTGACTCACTTACTCCTGACTCACTTGCTCCCTTACCAATTCCTCTACAATATTCTCCCCAGCCTCACCCAACCATCAAATATTTTCTCTGTATAACACCTCTTCCTGAGGGATTCGCTTTGTTCTTTCCAGAACACTTAGGTAACTAAAAAAATAATGAGAAATAAACTGTTGGTTGAAATAATGCTCTGGTAACTTATTCTTATAGGATAGCTGAATCCTAAAAGGGAATGTTGAACTATCAAATAATATTTCTATGATTCTCCTGGATAAATTTCCTTTACCAATAATCTCTAATTATATCACTTAAATGTGGCATATTTCCATATTTAAATTATGAAATTTATGAGCATACTAATGTCCACTCTTAAGTTAGATGATGTAAGAAGGCAATCGCAATAAATGTTTTATCCTAAATCAATGACTTCATCAAATTATAACAATCCTATGAATAAAGATTCATTCACATTCATTGACTAAACTATTAAGAAAGTTTTTTCAGAGTACTTCAAGTCAAACTACATAGGATGCATCTTGCTCCAATTTTGCATAATGCCTGTTCTAAACAGTTGGTGGATTAACAATTTGACACCCCCCCTTTAATTCACATTCAGTATTTCTGTCCACAGATTTACAACTTCTCTTTTCCATCCAGAAGATAGTCTCCCTTTTCTGTTTTGTTTTGTGGGGATACAATAAGCAATTATCAGGGGTTACTCTTGGCTCTGCACTTTGGAATCACTTCTGGAGTTGCTCAGGGGAACATGGAATGCCAGAGATCAAACCTCGGTCAGCTGTGTGCAAGGCATGCACTCTACTTGCTATAACATCCCTTCAGCCCTGAGAAGATAATGTTGAAGTGAGTTTGGAAGGAATAAGAGAGGGAGAAAAAAATGTGCAGTAGATAATATAGTTTTGAAAAACTTACAAAATATTCCCAGGAAATGAAAAGAAGAAATTGAAGGTGGATTATATCCCATAACATTTCTACTTCAAGGAAATCATTTTAAATGACATAAAAGTAAGGCAGAAAAAAAGTTTTAAAAAAATAGTCATCCTTACCACTCATTTGCTCTAGCTGTAGCAAAATCATGTTCAAGTGCCTATTGAGACAAGTTTTTTCTGGTTGTGAAAACTAATGTAATTAAAAATTATTCCTGTAGATATGGTTAGTTTCTTAACTCAGGAAAATAAAAGCCACAGGGTTCGTATAGAATGGCAAGCATGTTGTATCATCTTAAAATGCAGAAGGAAATGGTGAAATTCTATGCTAATTAAATTCAAGAAAATCCCATTACTAAGAGATGCTGCTTTCCACTCAGACATAGGTCTTTGGAGGAATGAGGCACATTCTAAAATTTAAAAATCTGCACAATAATCCTTCAGTAACAGTATTTCAAACCACAGCCCACAAGAGAAAAAAATTGGAGAGAGAGAGAAAGAGAGAGAGAGATGAAAAATGCCTGCCATAGAGACATTTTAGGGTGTGAGGGCTAGAGAGAAATTAGGGACATTGGTGGCAGGAAATATACACTGGTAAAGGGCTGAACTTTCACACATTGTATGACTGGAAATTCAACCATGAACAACTTTGTAACTGTATAACTCATGGTGATTCAATAATAAAAGAAAAAAATATATTAACACCATCAGAACCAAAGATAAGATATAAGCAATTCATTGTACAAAGAAGAATGAAGAGGAGAAGGGAAAAAAAGATGAGGGTTTGAGGAAGATAGAAAGAAACCAGAGTATCTTCAAACATTCAAAATACTTCTAGAACCAGAAAAATACTATGTTTTAGGCACATAACTGTCATATTAGCATCATTTTTAAGTTGATCTAATTTTGCTAAAAAATAACAGAAATTAAAATATATAGTCCACACCTGTGGTAAAGCCAAGCATCTTGCTTTGAAAATGTTGAGAAGGTGACCTGCTGCCCAGCTTATCTACAAGGTGAATCAAAGAGACACTAAAGAGATATCTACAGTCTGTCCATAATATCTAACATTTCAGAAGTCTTGGTCAAAGGACAAGTAAAGAAAAGGAGTTATGAACATTCTAAGATAAAAAGCCTATTAAAACAACATAACTAGAAATCTAGTATAAATTGGTTCTTATTGACACCTTCAATGGGTGGGTAGAAGTGTTCCCTACTTGTACTGAGAAAATCAAAGACCTTTCTTATGTGCTACTAAAGGAAATAATTCTGAGATTTGGCTTACCCAGGTCACTAAAGAGTGACAATGATACTTCATTCATTTCTAAAGTTACCAAAAATTTATCCTCTGCTTTAAAAGTTATTGACATCACACAACCTGGTACCCTCAATTCTCAGGGAAGATAGAAAAATTATCCCACCCTAACAATATGATAGGGAAATTATGTCAAGAAACTTCTGAGTTTGGGCTTTAATTCTTGCTTAAAGTCCTTCTTAGACTAATCCCTAAAGCAAATCTTCAGCTTAGTCCCTTGGATCTAGTGTATGCTCTGTACTTTATAAAAACAGACTTCTTACTGGACTCAGAGAGTTTAACATGAATTATGTAATCAAATTAGAACATAATTTAATTACATAATTCATGTTATGTTATTAACATATGTTATGTTAATTACATCAAGAATGCTGTTTTACATACAGCAGAAATGACATCTGCACTTGTATGTTCATTGCAGCACTGTTCACAATAGCTATTATATAGAAACAACTAAAGTGCCCAAAAACAAATGACTAGTTAAAGAAACTGTGGTAGAGAGAAGAATCTGGGCATTCCAGTAAGCCACACAGGCCGGAGAATGCTCCGAACCCCAGACCGGGCCAGCAACACCGGGGAGCCAGAAAGAGGAGGCACAGCCAGTACACATTCTCCAGATGGAGCCCCAGCGACAATGAGCAGTTACTAACAGGGCTCCGGGATGTGGGACTGAGACATCTCCAAACCACATTAGCGGGCACAACCTTTTCTGAAAAATGAAAACATATAATCTATTGATGCCATCCAGCATGTCTGACTGTTGGAGGAAAACCTCCAAATAATAATAGAGAGATTCCTGTTGAAAATTGAATGTAATCAAAGTAAGGAAAGAGTAAAGTGAATAATGTCTGCCACACAGGCAGAGGGGGAGTGGGAGGAGGGTATGCGGGGGTTTGGTGGTGGATCAAATGTGAAAACTTTGTAACTGTATTTCACAGTGATCCAATAAAAAATAATTTAAAAAAAAAGAAACTGTGGTACATCTACATCACGGAATACTATATAGCTGTTAGAAAAAATGAAGTCGTGAAATTTCCTCATAAATAAATGGGCATGGAGAGTATCATGCTGAGTCAAATAAGACAGAAGAAGAGGGACAGACATAAAATGGCTGCACTCATTAGTGGGATTTAAAAAAAATCATGAGACTAAGAGCCAACGACAGTAGAAACAAGGGCCAAGAAAATTGGTCCAAAGTTAGAAGCCTGCCTCAAGGGATGGGGAAGAGAGCAGTTAAGATAGAGAAGGGACCATTATGACAATCATGGCTAGAAGGGATCGCTCTGTATTGGAAATATGTGTGGAAAGTAGATAAAGGTCCAAACATGATGGCCTCTCAGGATCTATATTGCAAACCATTAATGCCCAAAGGTGAGAGGAGAGAGAGAGAAAGGAAGAGAGAGAGAGAGAGAGAGAGAGAGAGAGATAGAGAGAGAGAGAGAGACAGAGAGAGAGAAAGGAATAAAAGTGCCTTCTATAGAAGCAGGCGACGGGGTCTTCAGGGAAGAGGTGGTGGTAGGAGTGATACTGGGGATATTGGTGGTGGGAAATATACAGTGGTGGAGGGATGGGTGTTAGAACATTTTATAGCAGAACCTGATTATGAAAGCTTTATAATTGTATCTCATGGTGATTCAATACAAATAAAATAAATTTTAAAAACAATATTTTTTTAAAGAAAGCTATTTTACACCACCATATAAGCTCCCCTACCAGCCTTGTTTCAGTGACCCATAAATAAATCTTGAAAGAGATCAAAAGCTACAGTTAATCCTGGACCCACTCATGGCTGAACAGACTGGAATAAATCAGAAGGGGGCATATTAGCTAGGTTGGCTTGCTTCCACAATCCAAAATCACTGTCGTACCCCCAGCCTGATTCCACCATCTCAGGACAGACCTCACCAAGATATAATCTGCTGAAAATCCTGGTATGCGGTTTTTGTGACTGAAATCTCCAGGCTTTGTTGGGGTCAGGATGGACTACCTTCACCCACCTCCCTGTACTTCTGAAAGCTTTGAGAGTCACATCCACACCCTAAAACCACCACCCGATTGAAAAGCTACTCCAGCCTTACTGTCCCAATAAAATGACTGAATGCCCTGAACAAACACCATGACCTCTAAGCACCTGTATTGCAATACATAACATACAAAAGGAAATGGAGAGAGAGAGCAAGAAGGAAAGTGCCTTCCATAGAGTGAGGCTGGGGGTGGAAGTGGGGGCTTGAGGGATAGTGATGGGGAAGAGGGGAACATTGGTGGTGGGAAATGTGCACTAGTGTAGGAATGGGTGCTGGATCATTGTATGACTGAAACCCAACTATGAACAGCTTTGTAATGGTCTACCCTCACTAATATCCATTTTTTAATTAAAAAAAAAGTAATGTGGAGTTCATGCCCAATTCAATCAGCTAAATCAATAGCTGAATAAATGGCAGTACTCCTGTGTTAAAAAAAAAAATGTTAAAAAAAAAAGAATGCTGTTTTACCTCACTAAATAGAGAATTAATCCCAACCAAAAGGCAGCCTTTTAATTGGGTCTAGCTACAAAATGGGATTCCCTTCCCATCAACTGTTACCTAAATGAAACTGTTACCTTACCAAATTTTCTTACACACTCCCCACAACTGTAAGAATTTCTCTCCAGGAAAAAAACAAACAAACAAACAAACAAAAACAACAGCAACAACAACAACAAAAAAACACTTTTATCTACATTGTCCAGTGCTAAAACTGTGACAGAATGCAAATCAAACTATTGCTGTGAACTGATTGATGACTTAAAACTTCTCTTTAAGAAATCCCAACACTAAAACTCAGTTTCTTTTTAATTTTTAGCTCTTTATGCAGGTGACCAGTAAAAGTAGAAACTAAATTTTTTTTACAATAGACACATCAGCATGAAAAGAAAAGGAACAAAAGTTTATTCTATGACCTTTATATTCCCCTTTCCTTACAACTCTGCTCTCCTTGAGCTCAGGAACACTTTTCTCATCCATGGTTTAATGTTTTGAAAGGATGTTTAATTTATCTTATTTCCTTTCAGACAACTCTGAAACACACACACACAAAAAAAACATTTCCTTGGCAGATGTAAGCTTCCAATTATTATTAAATAAGCATGGGATTTCAATGCCTTACGTAGGCAGAGTGTTCGTCCTTTTGTCAGTTTGAAGAAATTATGGAAGTTAGACCTTCACCCATATACCTCTGAAATATTTAAGGGGTAAAATCTCTAGAAGGAAAATGTTTCAAGCTGGTAGATGATATGGTCCTGGTATTTACTTTTAGGGGAAATAATAAACTTATAAAGAAATTTCTCAGTCCTGAAATAATCTAAAATGAATGAGGAACTTATATAACTTTGCTATACAAATTCTGAGCTTTTTGGAGATGAATAAACTGAGGCACCACCCAGAGAAGGGTAGATGCCCATAGGAAGAGAGAATGTACAGGAGAATCTAATGGTCTTTATAAGAATATAGAAGGATCATCAAGAGACCAAGGCTTTCCTTGTGACAACACACAGATTAACTTTTCTGTGTGATAGAACTACAGACTTAGATCATTTGAAGAAATTCTATATAACCTTCTCTCCAAAACCATTCTCTTATTTTTGCACTCCAAAGTCATCCATGTTCTCTCTTAAACATCTCTCTCTCTTTCTCTCCTCACATTTCTCTAAATAAATTTCTCTCAGTAAAACCATTTCAAGTTACAAGAAAATAAAACAACTCGACATTCTATTAAATAAAGTACAGGTGGAAGAGTTAATTAGTAGGGTATATTTTCATTGACCCCCTTTTTTCATTCATTAATTCTTCTATTCTTCTACTCACTCATTCAACATGTATTACTTGAAAGCTCTCAACATGAAAGGTCCTGGAAATACTGAGCCAAATACAGCAAAACCAGTCACAAAACACATAATTTTCACTGAATAGCAGGATATTCTTTTTACGCCAAGCAAGATTATGAAGCAATTATCTATTTTAATCTTGCCACTAAACATCAGACACTTGATAAACCCCTCAGGGATGTTAATTGGTCTCAATGTCACTAGCAATGCAATAAATTGATATTGAAACAGAGAATACTGCCATTAATTATAACTGGTCTCCCTCATAAATATTTCAAAAATTATTCTTTAACTCAAAAGGAAAAGAGGAAGAGAATTTTAGATAGAAAATTTCTTAAACTAAAAGCCATATAAAGGAGATTTGTTCTTTATTTAGCTTCAAATCGATCATTCACATAAATGTCACTGGCAACAAAAAATTATCAAACTTTGTCTTTGGTCTCCAAGGATTTTACATTTTAAATGTTGAGTATTGAGATAAGAAAATGCTAGGTAATTCTTTTAAATGTCATAAATAAGCAAAATCAAGAATGTTTTTGAAAAAATTTCAGGTTACCATGAAACCATTCATACACTGCTTTTCAACCACACTGCTGTTCAGATTCATTTAAAATATTATACACCTTTTTCATTTTATTAAGCATTTACATTTTAAAAATTCTTTGAATTTCTTAACCCAAAGTTCATGTCTTTCAAGTGAATCTTAAAATTGAAGGCTTGAAGAAGCTCATTCATTGGTGCTTACATAATATGAATTTCTCACCATGAAAACAAGTGCAGCATCTCTATTAAGACCCATGTTCTGGTTTAGTTGATTTCTGTCTACACAATTTTCATGGCTCCACCACTTCTTTTTTTTCTTTTTGGGTCACACCTGGCGATGCATAGGGATTACTCCTGGTTCTTCAGTCAGGAATTACCCCTGGCAGTGCTCAGGGGACCATATGGGATGCTGGGAATTGAACCCAGGTCAACCGCATGCAAGGCAAAAGCCCTACCTGCTGTGCTATCACTCCAGCCCTGCCACCACTTCTTATCTCTTGCAAAAGTTCCCTATATCCTGACCTCCCTATCTTTCTTTGTGTTATCCCATCATTTGCAGTGACCTATTCCTTTCATTAATAAATCCAATTTTATTGTCATTTCCTCTTTCAAGGTTAAATACCAATACTATTGTCATGGACCCAAACCACAATATTTCTTAATTTCTATAGCATTTGTGCCTGTACTCCATACTTAGAAGACTGCATAAAAACTAACAACTCTACTACTTGAGCCATCTCCCAGTCCTCAACTTCTCTGTTTAGCCTAGACTCTAAGTCACTCTTTTTTCCTAGTAATCTTAAAGTAGGTATGTATTATCAGATCAGCACAGTAGTTTACTCTCTTCAATGTAATATTGAGACAAGGATCAGAAAATATTCCCTTTTCTTTCCCAGGCCACAAATCACTATTCTTTTCAATTGAAAATTTCAATTTTTTAATGCCTATCTACCCTTGCCCCACACAATCTGTATTCACAACCCAACAGTTACAGTGGCTTCTTGATACCCCAAACTAGATAATGTCATTTATAATTCAAAATTCCGTGGTGCGAGCTAGAGTGACAGTGCAGTGGGTAAAGGGCTTGCTTTGCATGCAACATTTCTGAATTAAATACCTGATGCTGCATATGGTTTCTCTAGCACCACCAGGATCTTTGAGCACAGCTGGGTAAGGCCTCCCCCCGAACAAACAGAATCCTTTAACGGTGTTTCATTTGTCAAAGTCTCTACTATGGGAGTCCTATTGTGGTAGTACTTCCTGGAGCATAAAAGTGGTATAGACACTTCTCTAGAAGGAAAACTACAGTAAACGGTTACTTGACGAGCTAACTGAGCCAAGCAGGAAGGGAAAGCAGTAATTTGTTCCTTGTCCCCACACAAGTGAAACTTTTGTTTAATCACATTCACAGAACTGGTAAAAGTATATAATCTCCTTACTTGCATATGCATATGTTCAGATGTTTGGGAGGCTATTATGTCTGAGTCCACTAGCAAGAAATAGGCTTCATCTTCTCAAGGAAAAATTAATACTACATGATTAAAAAAAGAAGGTCTGTACAACGGCCTACCTAAAATATCCATCAGCTATCGGCTCTCTTGTTCTCCCTCTGACTTCACTCCCTACTATTCTTCCTTTCCCTGGATCAAACACAATAGGCTCCTCTCTCACCAAGATCCTTGCATTGGTTATTTTATGTAGCACTGTGGCACTGTCGTCCCATTGTTCATCAATTTGCTCGAGTGGGTACCAGTAATACTCTATTGTGAGACTTGTTGTTACTGTTTTTGGCATATTGAACACACCATGGGTAGCTTGCCAGGCTCTGCCGTGCATGCAGGATACTCTCGGTAGCTTGCTGAGCTCTCTGAGAGGGATGCAGGAATCAAACCCAGGTCGGCCACATGCAAGGCAAACGCCCTACCCACTGTGCTTTTGCTCCAGTCCTATTTCATGTCTTCACCCAAGGAGCATCATTTTATGAATTGCAATACCCATCCCCACCCCTGCCTACTGCACTTAACACTACTCTATTATTTCCCCTCATCATCTTTTTAATAGTTATTGTCCTTTAAAAATAATTATTGTCTTATTTAATGCTACACTTTTTAATTATTATAATAGGTTTGTTTATTTTGTTTTGCTGATTTTCCTTCTATATAGAGTGCAAGCTCTACCAGGACCAGGAGTTTTGGGTTTCACTTACTAAAATTATTATTATTGTCAGAATAGTTCCTTGAATATAGTAAGTATTTGGTAAAATACTCACTGAATGATATTCTGAGTGACTCTCAGAAGAAAGTGAGATGCAGAGAAGTTTAGAAATTTGTTCAAGGACAGAGCTGAAAAGAAGCTGAAGTGGAATTTAAACCATCTTTGCTCACTCAATTCAATCCCTAACAGCAGAGGAACTAAAGCTGAATTATCAAGCAGTAAGTCCTGATGTCAGAATTCAAATATAAATGGCTTATTAAGGATGCATTTCCTGAAGAAATATTAAGAAAATAGGGGGAACAAACAAGGAGAGACAAGTTTTTTATTTAATTGATTGGTTTGTGGGTCACACTTGGCAATGTCCTGGGGTTACTGTTGGCCTGGCAGTGCTCAGGGGACCATATGAGATGCTGGGAATAGAATCCAAAACATCTGTATGCAAGGCAAGCACCCTTCTTGCTGTATTACCTCTCAGTTCCAACAGGGAGAGGAGAGAAGTGAGAAGGGTGATATCTCATCGGTCCTAAAGATTATGGCTTTTGCCTAATTCCACAGCAAGTTCTGGAGTAATAACCACACTCAACTCATAGAGGTCCTAGCTAGACTAAAGCCAGGGAGATGGGTTTTAGGTGGTTCCTCACTTGGCATTTGATGACTAAGGGCCAGAGGCTGTACTAGATGGCCATTTACAGACAGTTCTAGGGATCTATACTAAAAGCAAAATTGCTGCAGTTACCTGAGGATAGTTGGATGTTAGAGACTGGGTGATAGAAAGCAAAGCAGAAAAACTGGGAAGTGAGAAGGGAATAACAATAACACATATACTCCATCTAGAACAATGTCTCATAATGCAGAAAATCATGCCTAACTCTGTATTTTGGCTGAAAACCTCTTACAGTCTAGATCTAGACTCTGTTGGTCATGCAACGACCACATCATTATTCCCACATCAGTATTTCCTCAACTTAGTGACCACATGGCCTATGTGCCTTCTATCCTTATTTTCTAGACCACTCCTGTAAATCTACTCATCCTTCCATCCTTCACAGGCTAGGCAAAACATGCTCAGAGAAATCTTTTTAAACACTGAAATCTCTCAACGCTTTTATTTCCACATACTACTTATCACAGCTTATAATTTTTACATTAGTCTATTTTCTTTTCTTTTATGTTCCCCCCATTAAAATATAAATGACTTTAAGGTAAGGGAGCGATGTCTGTTTGTCCAGTTGTAGTTTGCCTAGGGTCAGGCACATTATCTGGAGACAAGCATCTCTCAGAAAGATAAAAGACAAAGAGCATCTGAAGACAAATCAATAAACATGAAAGTTCACGGCTGAACCCACCTACCAAATGTCTGAGTAGATCTTCAAAAAGCTGAATTGATCTAAATAACAAAAGAAGCTGGAAAGATCAAGGGCGTACTAGTTTTGTTAGTGTTGCCACTTTTTACCTGTATTTTGACAACCCAGTCTCCCCCCTGGAGAAGATACCACTTCAGGTACACTAAGACTTAGGCTGATGGAGAGCAAATTATAGCAGGGCTTCATTAGTCCATGATTGTGCTATATTGGTTAAAATTGCCCAAGGTATTTCAAGCTGATGCAGCACAGAATACAGTACAGAAAAGCTGATACACTCCAGCAGCCATCAACCTTTTCCTTTCTTTCCTGAAAGGGCACCAAATGAAGAAATATTTTTATCATTTTTGTTTCAATATAAGAATAAAAGCTAGGGCAATTTCTAAATATAAATTTCTTTTCTTCAAACAAAAAAATGGACTTCTTCAACAAACCCAACGTAAGCAGTTACAAAGCAAATCCTAAAATACAAATTTTAAGAATTCTTTAAGAAAAGAAATAGTGAAGTGATTAGGCACATTCCTGGCATATGCTTGACCCAGGTTCAATTTCCGGGATCCATGGTCCCCCAAGTTTCCCAGGTACAACCTGGGAGAGCTCTTGAGTACCGCAGGGTTGTGGACCTGGAAGGCCTCAACACTGTCAGGGTTGTCTTGGTATCCTCATCCCCACAGAGCACTGAGAGCATTTCATCCTTGGGACCCTTGCATTGAACTGTCAGCTTAGTAAGCAGATGGTTTGCTGTGAGACCTCGGAACTCCAAAGATTGCTTAGGAGCAACCCCTTTCCCTCCAATTCTTCAGTCAAAACAAATTCCAATTTTTTTGACTAAAGTATATTGATGCTGTTAATTTCCTGCAAATAATAAAGATCCCTAGATATGTCCATCTAGAAACATACCAAATTTTTCCATTTGAAAAATATTTCTGATAAGTCATACCAGTAATTTCCTTAAAAGACACGTGTAATATCTAATAACATAACTGCAAGTTATTACTTGTGCATACTTTCTTTCTTTTTAATTACAATGATAAAAACATAAGTGTACTCAAGTTCTTTATATTACATTCGTAGAATTAAACCTAGAACAGGTTGAAGTCCTTCCTTTTCTTCAAGGCCAAGTTCAGTGTTTTGAACTCTCTGCTAGGTCAATCTCTCATTTTTACAGTTTAATATATGATACTGGTCTTAAAACCTCTCCCGATCAATACTTCGTCTGTGTCTGGTACTTCAGGTACTTTTCTCTGACATTTATGTCAGTGATTCTTTAAGGGTTCCCCAGGACAGTACGTGTTAATCAGCAGCCTCTGAAGTCATTCCAACTCCTATCTTTCCAGCTGAGCAGTGTTACTTGAATGTGTGGATTTTTTCAGAACCATGAGAAGAAATGCTGTTTTGTTTAACTCGATCATTGTTTCAGTATCTCCTTCCACCTGATAACAGAAGTTACTGCATTGTTTCCAGGTGTTCTCAATCAATTCTGGGTTCAATCTTTCCCCCCATCAAGAAAAAACTGCTTGCTGATTTTGTGTGTATCCTGGGGAGTTTGGGAAAGATTGTCTCCACCTGTCATTAGCCCTAACATACTTCAACATTTTCACATTGCATCTTGCTTCTGAGGCCCATTCCCCAGGCTGGTACTGGGGGCTGTCCACACTCACTCTCAGAAACTGCTATTCCTCATCATGAACTCTTCAGATATGGTGGCCTCTGGTGTTCATGCTCTCACCTATCCACCCACTCTTATTTTTTTTTTTTTTGGAGGGGGGCACACACAGTAGTGCTCAGGGCTTACTCCTGTCTCTTTGTTTAGGAATCACTCATGACAGGGCTCACGGACTATATGGGATGACAGAGATAGAAGCTGGATTGATTGCATGCAAGGCAAATTGCCTTTCCAACTATATTATCTCTCCAGACCTCTGCCCATCCATTCTAGAAAGTTTTTTGGCTTTACATTCAGTATGCAAACTGTTGACTTTCTTTGTTGTTTTTAGCAATCTTCTACCTCACGATGACCATTTAACTTCTGTCATCCTTACTCTTAATTTTGTACTGTACAGATTGACAACATATGTAAGTTGTTCTGAGACCATCATCTAGTCTCCTGTGCTCTGCCAATACATTGCTCTGGAAATTAAAATAAAAGTTGACATTAAGTCTATATTCATGTATTCTAGTGTAGAACTATCATTGAAACATTTCTATTTCTTTGGTAGGAGATTTGTTTTAGAGTTGAACTGTCTTTCTGCTCTCTTCCTTTTTTGGAAAAATATGTTCCTTTATGTGAGACTTTCAATGCCCTTGAGGATATTTTCTTCACAGAAAAGATTATTCACAGGTTTATTTTGGTTTTAAAAGGTACTACCTTTACAAAGCTTTAACAACGAATTTGTATTTTAATCATCAAGCCACATGAAGTTAGAATTTTAAGCCACATTTTTAACTTTTCTTCTGATTCTTCTTTTCAAAAAATTGAGTGGACTGATGAAAACTAGTCATGAGTAAGACCTGTGAGTTCTTTCCTTTAGACAAGCTCCATGATAAGAAAATGAGAAACATGACCTTGAATTTGTGGCTAAGAGTCAATTGGACCACATCCCAATAATGAATCTGCAGATAAAGAGATATGTAATTGTCAAAGAAAAAAAAAGATGGGGGGCTGAAGTGATAGTACCAGGTTTAAGGCATTTACCTTGCACTTGACCAATCCTAAATCAATCTCTGGCACTGCATATGGTGACTTATTCCTCATCAGGAGTGATCCCTAAACACAGAGCCAGAAGTAAGCCCTGAGCACAGCTGGATATAACCCACAAACAAAAATCAAAACCAAACAAAAAAGTAAAAAGACAAGAGGAAGTAATAGTAAAGTTATAGCAAAACAGGGGTAGTTATAGTAAGCATACATGTACACATGCTTTGTTCTACATTGATTGGGGAGTGCGGGGGAAGGTCTCTTAAGAGGCCCAAAGGCCCAGCCAGTGATTTTCCATTGATAATTCAATACATGGACTCATGAAAGTGATACTGCTCAGGCCCTGTGGGGCTAAGGACAACACAGGCCACCCTGGGGGTGTAGGATTCAGGGGTCTCCAAAGCTATATCTGATGATGCTCACTGGTTCTCAAGACCACATGGTGCATTATATGTACCCTAACAATTAACTGTAATATCTCCCAACCTGTAAGATATTTATTTATTTTAGGTTTGGGTGCAATACCTGGTGATGCTTAGCTTTATTCCTGGCTCTGCACTCAGGAACTACTTCTGGTTAATGCTCAAGAACCATATGGAACATTAGGAATGGAAACCAGTAGGCTGTGTGCAAGAAAGTTACCCTATTCTTTCAAAGCTTCTTATTCTTTCATTTTGTCCCTTTGTATTTGGGTCACACCCAGAAATTCCCAAGAGCTTGGTAGTGGTCAGAGGTACCATATGATACCAGGAATCAAATCCAGAGTTCTTACATGGAAGTAATGTGCTTCAGTCTTCCAAAACATCTCTCTGGCCCCTAAATGTACATGCTTTACCAAGTGCAGAGTCATTAGTGTTCAGCTCATTGTCTTTAGCTGCCTAAAATTGATCGTTTCTAAGACACATTGGGCTCTGTTTGCTGGATCACATTTGTCTGAAACCATTTCTGAGAAACTTGATCTGGTTGAGATTCAATAAATCAACACTGGAAATGGAAGAAAATTCTACTGCCTTCAAGAAATTATTGAACTAGAGAGGCAAGCAAGCTAGCAGGCATTGCCTTTTTACTGACTTTTAACTGTTTAAAAGTTTTTTAACTTATTGCTTTTTAACTTTTAACAAGAGGAGAAGGAGGAAAAGGAAGAGGAGGAGGAGGAGGAGGAGGAAGGCAGATGAAAAGTTAGGAGTCATGGGTTCAAATCTAGATTGTGCCAATAACTGACCATATGGCCTTATAAACCCCATTTTGTTATCCATTTTAGAACTTGAAATTTAAAATAGTTGGAAAATAGCTTTCATTTATAGAACTGCTATTAATAATGTCCACTGCTATGAATTATGTCCTCTCCATGTCTCCCCCTAGTTCTTTTCACATGTTGAAACCAAATTGCCAATGTGATGATATTAGAATATGGGGCTAAAGGAGATAATTAGCTCATTGAAAGCACAGCAGTCATAAAAGGAACCCCAGACAGCATCTTACCTTTCATTTGCATGAAGACATACCAAGCAGACAGAGTCTATATGCCAGGAAGGGGACCCTCATCACAAACGAAATTTTGTTGGAAACTGGATCTCCAATTTCCTGACTTCTGAAACTAAAAGAAATAAATTTCTGTCATTTAAAAGCCATCCAGTCTGTGACATTTTGTTAAAGCAGCTTGAGCTTAAGACATCCATCATGAGGACTTCTATAAATACAAGATGGTAATACTAAAGTAAATCTTTCATTTCACTTCAAAAATATCCTTTCAATCCAAGTTTGTTTGAATTGAGCTATTCCTTGATTATGTTATTTAAACTCATAAAACCTGTATTAAAAATATAAGTCAATGCCCCAGGCTTGTATACATAATAAGAAAAGAAAATACACATTGACTCAGATTTCATTTACAAAAATTGAGTTTTTAGTAAGCTAATTTTATTTGCATATGCAAATTAACTGCTTTTTTTGGGAAAGAGACTTGATACCAAGTTAGGTATATGTAAAATACTGTATTTCTGCTTAAACAATTGAATACTACATTTAGAGTAAATAATCGTGACATCATTAGGATTGCAGTGTTTTATATACTCTTTTCCCTCTCATTTATATATCTAAGATCTAGAAACGACCAACTAGTGATGACTGGATAAAAGAGATGTGCCATATATCCACAAATGAAGCTATTTATCTATGAGAAACATATATTTTTAAAAAATTATAATTAACTGGTTTTTATTTTCATTCATGAAATCTTCTTGTTACTCATCCTACCAAAAATTGTATGGGGATTCAATACTGAAATAAATGGAAAAAATATAGCAATAAACTTTTAAATGTTTATCTGAATTTATAGTTATTGGTAATAAAATTTACTGATTTTTTTTATTTTATTAGTTCACCATGTGGAAAGTTACAAAGCTTTCAGGTTTAAGTCTCAAAATTTACTGATTTTTTAAAAAATCAATCAAAATCTCTTAAAAGTAGTTGGCCAGAAGAGAGGACAAGAAAGCACTGGACTGCTATTTAACTTGCTTCCTTCTATTGAAAAACAAACATTAAACCATAGCTCTCTCTATATATCATATCGTTAACAGGTGTTAAATAATAAATTATTATTTATTTATAATTATTAATCCAGATATTACATTCAGGATAACTCTATCCTCAGCTTTAGGACTGATCTTTACATATCTCTAACAATGACTCATGGCCTATACAAGGCAAGCAAAATGGAAAAGCTATATAGTTCTTTATACTTTCTGCTTTAAAATGAAGTATTTAGATTGTGCATAAATGCCTTCAAGTTTCTCTTATACCTCAAAGATGATCACAACTAGGTAGTACTAGCTATTTCCCAAGACAAGACTTCGAGACTTTTTCTGCCTTGCCAGCAAGTCCTATCATATGCAAGTTCTTGGGCAAATCTTTCCAGGAATTTTGTTTTTATTTTTTAAATTTTTTTATTAGTAAATCACCGTGAGGTACAGTTACAAACTTATGAACTTTCATGTTTGTATTTCAGTCATACAGTGATCATTTACATCCCTCCACCAGTGCCCATTCTCTTCCACCAATGTTCCCAATATCCTTCCCACCACCTCCACCCCAACTCCCATCCCCCCACCCTGCCTCTGTGGCAGGGCATTCCCTTTTGTTTTATTGGGTGTTGTAGTTTGCAATAGAGGTATTGAGTGGCCATCATGTTTAGCCTATAGTCTACTTTTGGCACGCATCTTTCAACCCGAGTAGGTCCTCCCAATATCCTCTATTAGGTGTTCCCTTCTCTATTCCAGCTGCCTTTTCACCCAGCATGTGAGGCCAGTTTTCAAGCTCTGGGGCAGACCTCCTGGTTATTATCTCTACTACTCTTGGGTATTAGTCTCTCATTTGTTATTTAATATTCCACAGATGAGTTCAACCTTTCTTTCTGTCTCTCTCTTTCTGACTCATTTCACTCAACATGATACTTTCCATGTTGATCCACTTATATGCACATTTCATGACTTCATGTTTTCTAACAGCTGCATAGTATTACATTGTGTAGATGTACCAAAGTTTCTTTAAACAGTCATCTGGTCTCGGGCACTCTGATTTTTTCCAGATTTTGGCTATTGTAAACAGTGCTGCAATGAACATACAAATGCAGGGGTCATTTCTACTATACCTTTTTGCCTCTCCAGGATATATTCCCAGGAGTAGTATTGCTAGGTCAAAGCCTTTTTAACTTAGTCGTGGTGTATGATCTTTTTGATGTTTGTTTAATTGTATTTGCTAATATCTTGTTGAGAATTTTTGCATCTGTGTTCATTAGGGATATTGGCCTGTAGTTTTCTTTTTTGTGGTGTCTTTGTTTGCTTTTGGTATTAGGGAGATATGAACCTCATAGAAATTATTTGGGAGGGTTTCTGTTTCTTCAGTTTCCTGGAAAAGCTTGAGAAGAACTGGCAATAGTTCCTCTTTAAATGTTTAGAAGAATTCACTAGTGAATCCATCTGGACCTGAGCTTTTGTTTTTGGGAAGACTTTTGATTACAGTTTCAATTTCCTTTATTAATAAGACTATTCAGGTATTCCAGGTCTTCTTGATTCAGACTTGGGAAATTATAGGAATCCAGGAATTTATCCATTTCTTCTAGGTTCTCTTGTTTTGTGGCATACAGATTTTCAAAGTAGTTTCTGATGGTCTTTTGAATATCTTCGGTTTCTGTTTTGATATCCCCCTTTTCATTTCTGATTAGGTTTATAAGGAATCTCTCTCTCTCTTTGCGAGTTTTGCTAGTGGTTTATCAGTCTTGTTTATTTTCTTGAAGAACCAGCTCTTGGTTTCATTGATCTTTCAGATTGTCTTTTGGGTTTCCATGTCATTGATTTCTGCTCTAAGTTTTATTATCTCTTTCCTTCTGCCTGGTTTGGGCTCCTTTTTTGGCCCTTTTCTAAAATCTTAAACTGTGAAGTCAAGTTATTTATGTGGACCTTTTCTTCTTTCCTGAGAAATGCTTGCAGAGCTATAAAATTTCCCCTTAACACGGTTTTAGCTGCATCCTACAGGTTCTGGTAGCTCATGTCTTCATTCTCATTTGTTTCCAGGTACCTTTTAATTTCTCTTCCTGAACCACTCATTGTTCAACATCGAGTTGTTTAATTTCAGATGTTTCATTTGGTTTTCTGCGTCTGTACATGATTAACTTCTATCTTCAGTGCATCATGGTCTGAAAAGATAGCTGATACCATGTCTATCTTCCTGATTCTGTTGAGGTATGTAGTGTGGCCCAACACATGGTCTATTCTGGAAGATGTTCCATGTGCACTGGAAAAGAATGTGTATTCTTTTTGGGGGGGATATAATGCCCTGTATAAATCTATTAGCATTCTCTCTTCTGTTTCTTCCTTCAAAGCCAGTATTTCCTTGGTGAGTTTTAATCTTCTTGATCTATCCAGAGATGATAGGGCGGTGTTGAAGTCTCCAACTACTATTGCGTAGCTCACAATGTCCTTCTCAAGTTCTGTTAGTAGTTGTTATAGGTATTTAGCTGGTCCCTCATTGGGTGCATACACATTTCGGACTGTGATTTCTTCCTGCTGTACATATCCCTTGATTAATAAAAAATGGCCTTCACTATCCCTTCTAATCTTTTTCAACCTGAAATCTATTTTGTCCGATATTAGTAATGCCACCCCAGCTTTTTGGAGGGAGTTGTTTGCTTGCAGGATTATTTTCCATCCTTTGACTCTGAGTCTGTGTTTGTTCTGGCTATTCAGATGTGTTTCTTGCAGCAGAATGTTGGGTTCAATCCATTTTGCCACTGTCTCTTAATTAGTGAATTTAAACCATTGACACTGAGAGAGATTATTTTATGGGATTTTGTGCCATCTTTGTGTAAGGGTTTGTTGTGCTTGTAGGGGTTTTCTTGTCTTACAATAGCCTCTTTAGTCCTTCTTTTAGGTTTGGTTTTGAGTCTATGAAGTTTCTGAGCTGTTGTTTATACACAAAATAGTGTATCATTTCTTCGAGTTTGAATGAGAGTTTAGCTGGATAAATTATTCTTGTTGAAGAGTTCATTTCATTGAGTTTTTTCACTATATCCCACCACTGCCTTCAGCCTTGGAGGGTTTCCTCTGATAGGTCTGTGAATCTAAGGGGTGCTCTTTTGTATATGATTTCCTTCTTCGACCTTGCTGCTTGCAGTATTGTGTCTCTATCCAGGATGTCCATCATTCTGATATGTCTTGGAGTTTTTTTTGTTAGGGTCTCTTTTAGCTGTCACCCTTCAGGTCCTTGAATCTGGATGCCTACATTCTCCAGCTCTAGGAACTTTTCAGCAATAATTTCTTTGACTGTGGATTTTTCTTTGGGGTTGCTTCCTGTCCTTCTGGTACTCCGATGGTTCTAATGTTGTTCCTCTTGAAATCATCCCCTAGGACTCTGATTTCCCCTAGAGCTATTTTGAGGTCTCTTCCCATTGTTTGTCGTTGCCTGTAGGCTTCCTGCAGCTCATCTTCAAGCTCACTGATTCTGTCTTCTGCTGTAGCCATTCTATTGTTGAGGGCACCCACAGAGTTTTTTATTTTATCTATCAAATCCTTCATTTGTGACATTTCTTTTTGTAGCTTTTTTTATTTCTGCTCTCATTTCTTCCTGTATTTTCTTGGCTATCTGTTCTATTGTTTCTGTCAGGTCCTCTTTCAATTTAATGGATAACTTTTCAATCTTTATGTTGAGTTCATTGAACATCTTCAGCATTTTAACTCTGAATTCTTTATTGGAGAGCTCAAGTTCGTAAGAAATGCCTATTGTGGCTTCTGGACTCCTTTCATCATCCTCTTCTTGTGGTGGGGATTTGTGCTGTTTCTTCATGTTGTGGTGGTGGTATGGGAGAGGGACCTTCAAGTTCATTATCCCTGTTCCTTCTTGTTGCAGAAAAGGAATCTAGATGGGGTCAGTCAATGGTCGTTGCCTTTTTATTTTCCCTGTCTAGAACATGTCCTTCCTCTCAGATGTTCCTCTAATCCTTATTTGAGACTTCAAGTGATGCTTTCGGAGAATGTGCTCTTTTACACTGCACTTTGCACAGGTACTTGTATTCATTGGCGTTTGGGTGAAATTAAGATAGATTCGTGGTCTCTTGTCCTACTGTTTTTTGGTAGTTAGGATGATACTCATGGACAATGGTAATGAAGGCTGAGATGTAACAACAGAAAATAACTGAGGCCCCAAAGGAGGCCATGCCCACTTTGGCTAAGGCCACGCCCTCTGAGGATTAGGCCACAACCCTTGCCACACAATAGCTGAGTCTCAGATGCAGGCTGGGACTTGGGAAGGGCAGTTCGGGGGATGTCACACACCTGGGCTGGAAGAGAAAATGGCTGTGGTGCTGGGGGTCAGCGTGCCGCCAGCCAGGGAGGCAGTCTGGAGGGGTCCCTATTCCCTCTTATTGTGAGAAAGATTCTGGATGGGCTCAGTCAATGCTTGTCACCAATTTATTTTCCCCTTCTAGAACATGTCCTTTCTCTCAGATGTTCCTCTATTCCTTAAGTGAGGCCTCAAGTGATACTTTCAGAGAATATGCTCTTTTACATTGAGCTTGTACAGCTGCTTGTATTCATTGGTATTTTGGTGAAATTGGAATAGACTACTGGCCAATTAGCCTATTGGTTTTGGGATAGCTAGGATATTACTCACGGACATAGATGATGAAGACTGAGATGTAACCACAGATTGCTGAGTTTGAGGAAAATAGGAGGCCTGCTCCAAAATAGGCGACGCCCACTTATGTGAAGGCCATGCCTACTGCCTCGATGTGGGTGGGGTGCCTTGCAGGGAGGGGGTGTTAATGGCAACCTGGGTCTGGTTCACTGACCTGCCAGAGGGAGCAAACCAGAAGCCTCTTTCCAGGAATTTTAACCATGTGTTTCTGTGACTCTATTTCTCTCTTAACTGGTTTTTACCAGTTCATTCACCAGGGCATTATAGAATACTGCCCATTGTTAATTCCTTGCTTATCATTTCTTTCAGACAAATTTACTTAGTACATTAAAGAACTTTTAAAACACTTTGAAAAAATCAAATTAAAAATCAAACCCAGGTAAATTAATTAATAATCCTTAAGCATGGTTCTTAACACATCAAAATCACACGTATATGATTATAAGTAATTAAAGATCCCTTAAGCCTCCATTTGATATTGCTGGAATATATAATATTTAATGGCAATATACATATTTCCTTTTCTATCTTAATGCTATTATCACAGTAGAAATACAGAAAGTGTTAATGAATTTTCATTACTAATGTAATACTGCTTTAATTCATGTGTTTCCTATTATCTTAAAGATGGGATGCTCTGTTGTTGTTGTTGTTGTTGTTGTTGTTGTGGGGTTTTGGGGAGGCGGGGCACACCCTCTGATACTTCAGGGTTACTATTGGCTCTATGCTCAGGGATCACTCCTGGTGAAGTTCAGGGATCATATATGGTGTCAGAGATCAAACTCAGGTTAGCTGCATGGAAGACAAGTGCCCTACCTACTGTACTATTGCTCTGGCTCTTTTTGTACTTTTTTTTCTCTTTGGGTCACACCCAGCAATGCACAGGGGTTATTCCTGAATCATGCACTCAGGAATTACTCCTAGTGGTGCTTGAGGGAACATGTGAGATGCTGGGAATCGAACCTGGGTTGACCGAATACAAGGCAAATGCCCTACCCCGCTGTGCTATTACTCCAGCTCCTCTTTTTGTACTTTTGTCACTGTCACTGTCATCGATTTATTCCAGCAGGCACCAGTAACGTCTCTCATTGAGAGAGTTATTGTTACTGTTTTTGGCATATCCAATACGCCATGGGTAGCTTGCCAGGCTCTGCCGTGTGGGCGAGATACTCTCGGTAGCTTGACGGGCTCTCCGAGAGGGGCGGAGGAATCGAACACAGGTCAGCTGCATGAAGGGTGAAAGCCCAACCACTGTGCTACAAGAAATTATCCATAGGAAAATGGCTTGATCTCATAGCATAACTTAGACTAAATAATTCTTTGTAATTTTTCTGGTCTATCAAGAGTTACCATTGTAATTTGATGTAACTATTTAATAAGAACATTTTTCTTTGGACCTCCACTTTATTCTCCTTGGAAAACTAGTGGTCACAACAACTTCGGACAAAACAAAGAGTTGTCTTATTCTAATTATGAGTCTAGATTACACCACAAAAAAATGCCCCATGAGAGTAATATACAAGAAAATCATTTCTATTGAAGGGTAAAATACTCTGTTCAATATACTCAACAAGCAAAAGAAATGATTTTTTAATGAAGATAGGAAAGAGAACATATTCATTCATTTGATCAGTTAGCATTTATTTCCTATTAAGATTTTGTACTATTTTAGGAGTTGACTAAAAGGAAAAAGCAAGACCTATGTCTTTCCTAACATTAAGAAATTTATATTTTGGGGCTGGAGCGATAACACAGCGGGTAGGGCGTTTGCCTTGCACGCGGCCGACCCCGGTTCTAATCCCAGCATCCCATATGGTCCCCTGAGCACCGCCAGGGGTAATTCCTGAGTGGAGAGCCAGGAGTAACCCCTGTGCATCGCCGGGTGTGACCCAAAAAACAAAAAAAAAAAGAAATTTATATTTGGGGGCTGGAGTGATAGCACAGCGGGTAGGGCATCTGCCTTGCACGCGGCCAACCCAGGTTCGATTCCCAGCATCCCATATGGTCCTCTGAGCACCACCAGGAGTAATTCCTGAGTTCAAAGCCAGGAGTAACCCCTGTGCATCACCAGGAGTGACCTCAAAAGGCAAAAAATAATAATAAATTTATATTCTGATTAATTGAGACAGTCATAGGTAAGCCTCAAGTGTTTTGTTGTTGTTTATTTGTTAGTTTTGGGCCACACCTGGCAGAGCTCAAGGCAAACTACTAGCTTTGTGCTCAGGAATCACTTCTGATAGAGCTTTGGGAGATCATAAATGGTGCCTGGGATTGAATCTAGGTTGGCTGAGTACAGGAAACATCTTACCTGCTGTACTATCTCTCTGGACCCTGGTTTCCTGGTGTTACTTTTCCTTCCTTTCTTTTTTTCCCGGTCTTTGTGTTTAAGGCACAGCTGGCTGTGCTCAGGGATTACTCCCAGCTCCATGCTCAGGGATCACTCCTGACAGTGCTTGAAAACCATGCTCTGTGCCAGCAATTTGAACCAAAATAGATTGCGTGCAAGGTAATTACCTGTTCTACTATCTCTTCTGTTCCAAAAATCAAGTATTAAAATCAAACTATGGTGGATGTAATGGTCTCACGTTTTGGTGAATTACAGAAAAATTCAGCAGTAATCTTGATCCCTGCTCTCCTGAGCACAGAGCTAAGAGTAGTTTCCGACACTGCCTTATGTGACTCAAATCTCCCCTCCCCACAAAAATATCACTTGTATCACTTGTCATTCCATTGCTCATTGATTTTCTCAAGCGGGTGCCAGTAACGTCTCCATTCATTGCTGTTGTGTGCTAATGTAGCCCAATGGCGTCTGCTCATTCCAGGAGCACGAGGAACATCAAATTGTTCATTCAGGGTCTTGATGAAGAAGTCCTACAGTCTCGTAGGTGGGAGGCCAGGCTTTCTTTTGACATTCCATGGAATCCAGTTGGTAACAGCTCTAGTCCAGCGGTCATCTCCAAATCGCATTATGTGTCTGGCCCGCCTGATTTTCAACGCATTGGCAAATGAGGCAGCATCCCTGATTCTTGATTGTCAACAGAGGTCAAAACTCCGGATGCCTTCTCTCACTTGAGTGAAACGTGATACTCTAAGCATAGCTTTTTCGATTCCTCTGTAGGAGACCCAATTAGTGTTCTTTTCCTGTTTCCGTAGGGCCCAGGTTTCTGAGGCATTTGTTAGTGCAGGAAGAACAGTAAAGTCAAAAAGATGTGCCCAGAGCTGAGGTTCTTCATGCTCTTAACAACTTCTTCAATGCTTTTGAAAATGTTTCATGCCACTCTCTTCCTCCTGCACAGCTCAAGTGCCAGGTCATCCATCATGCTGATTTCTCAACCTAGGTACACATAACTGTGCATTCAGAGATATTTGTTTCGTTGAGGGCAGATGGAATGTCAGAAACTAGCTCATTTCTCATGAACATTGTCTTTGTGAGATTCAGCTGCAGTCCGACCTTTCCACACTCATGGTCAAAGTCGGACAGCATTTGTGCCACTTGGCTAATGTTTGGTGTTATTAGAACAATGTCATCAGCGAAGTGGAGGTGGTGTAGTTGCGATCGTCTATCTTCACTCCTATTCATTCTCATTCGTCATCGCAGAACTTTCTTGAGGGTGGCACTGAAGAGTTTCAGTGAAATGGTTTCAACCTGCCAAACCCCTCTCTTTACATCAATGATCACTTCCTTGTAGAATGGTGAGATCCTGGTGGTGAATCCACAATACAGCTCACAGAGGATCCTGACATACTGAGTTTGAATGCCGTTTAGCTAGGGCTTCGATGACCACTCAGTCTCAACAGAATTAAAGGCCTTCTTTAAATCAATGTAAGTTAGATAGAGCAGCATCTTGAACTCTCATGAAACCTCAATGAGCTTGGTCACCATATGGGTATGGTCGATCATGCTGAATCCTTTTCGGAACCCGGCTTGCTTGCATGGCTGTCCTATGTCTAGTGTTCTGCTAATCTTATTCAGAATGACTCGAGTGAACAACTTGTAGATGACAGACAACAGGCAGATTGGGCAATAGTTGCCAATGTCATGGATGTCTCCCCTCTTGTACAGCAGAACGGTCCTGCTGGTTTTCCATTGGGATGGAACCTTGCATTCGGAAAGGTAGCATGTGAAGAGCCAAGCCAGTGTATTGATGAGTACTGATAACAGATTCTTCAGGTGTTTGGGTCTGCCCTTGTCTGGACCAGGTGCTGTACGTTTCTTTACTGAAGAAACGGTGTGTTGGGTTTTGGAAGAAAGATCGCTGAGAATGACATATCCATCCTGCAGGAATTAGGGATGTGGGCAGTTGGATGTGGCTACCAAAGAGATCTGAGTAGAAGTCATGGGTAACCTTTTACATTGCCCTTCTGGAAGATGTGACAGATCCATCAGGATGTTGGAGGACAGTCATCTTGGTCTTGTAGTTGGCAAAGGACAGGCGGGCATTGAGAATATCTTTCCCGGCTTTTGCAGCATTGGCCAACACTGCTGCTCTTCTCTCTTTGAGGCCTTCCTTTATCGCTTCTCTGCACAGCTTTGCAAGCTCAGACATTAGCTTGTGATTGCCTGAGACTCACGCCAAATCACGCAAAATATAAATAAATAAAATACAAGACCAAAATGACTGTTTTCAAAGAACAGATAGAGCACTGGTATAACTAAAGAAGAGTACCCAAAAAAGGAGAAAATAAAATAAACTTGAAGATGAAGGAAGAGATATACCATGCACAGCTTCCAAGGCTACAATAAACATTTCACATTTCTTTGAAGGAAGACCCCACCCTCCTTGCACATCTTAGCCAGCCCAAATCTGCAATATTTCAATTTCAAGGCAAGGATGCAGTGCTATTCTGGCCCTGCCGTACCCCAGTAGTGTCAGAGATTACCTGGGCCACCCCTGTGGTGGTCTTCAGCCCGGCATCTATCCATATAGATAGATTGGAGATAAGATGAATATGGCTACTATTTTAGAGCTCCCGGCAGCCAAAGACCACCGGAACCTAGCTACAGCCATCCTCGAGGCCCCTCTCCACATGTTCAGACAGGCCTCATGCATGAAGGTACCAGCAGAGGAACCCAGGTGAGTGTAATCCCATCAATGGCCAACATCCAGAGACTTAAAAGTGAGCTCCCAGAATCGATATCTTGTAGCCTACTTATCCCTCTGGGAGAAACTGGCAAGCTTCTGAGAGTTTCCTGCCCACATGGGACAGCCTTGCAAACTTCCCATGGTGTATTCATATGCTAAATCCAGTAACAAGCTGGATTTCATTCCCCTGACCCTGAAAGAGCCCCCAGTTTGACATCGTTGGGAGGGCCAAGTCAAGAGTGACTTCTAATATCTCAGGAAAAGGATGAATGAGAGATTACTAAATCCGCTCGAGAAACTGATGATTAACGGGATTTTGTGGTTGTGATTTGTGATTGAAAGTTGTAGACATACTATAAATCTGTGATGCTATATTTACATAAAGTAGGGGCAATGAAATCTTGATTGTGAATTTACTGTATTATGACCTGAATCAGAAACAAAGTCTATAAAATAGAAAAACTAGTATTTCCCTAGACATCCCCCTTTTAACCCGCCATAATCCATCAGCACATTAGTTACATCAACACTACAGCAGTACAAACAATAAAGGGCCATGACTAGTAATAAAGAATCTGGAGTCAGATAGTTTGAGTTCAAAACTCACTTGACAGAAACATCAATGGATACCATGTTACTATGTTTTCAGAATGGCTATGGATGCCATATGGCAAGGTGTATGTGGGAATAGGACAATCAAGAAGAAAAGTTCCAGAGTATACTATACTCTCAGCTGGCAAAAAAGTTCAAATTCATTTGAGATATAATTTACTGTCTAGGGAAAGAAATGAATAAGATCTTCCCCACTAGGTTTCTAGTTGGACTTTGAAATATATACTTTCCTGTTTTACGGTACTGAAGGAATCTAAAAGCAAACATTCTCATTATTAATATCCAAATGATGTATTTGCTAATTTTCTATGACATGCTATAAACTTGCCATTTTGTTAAGACAATTGGGCTAGCTGTACCTAATTTTAATTGAATGCCTGACCTTTAAGGACCCAGTTTAGCCAAACTGATATCTGATTAGGACTATATTCAGTAGCCTTATTAGTCTGGTTCATTACTTTATGGTTACAGAGCTATGACAAATAAGGAGATTATCTTCAGTCTTTTGGCAAGTATGTACAATATTATTCCTAATTGCACCCAGAAGCAATAAGGAAAACATAGTTACTAAATATTTTTGAGGATTGTTTATCCTTATCTATATGTAAGTGAAACAAAAAAATACCAAAATTTAAATATTTTTATTCAAGAACCACCAGTCACTAATTAATGATGTGAAAGCCATCATACTAAGCATGACCTATAGCTTAGCAACAGGTCACTTGCCTTGCATGTTCAATCTCCAGGACCACCAAAGGAAAAAAGAAAAAGAGCATCTATCAGTTTTGCTCTTCTTCCAGAGCAAGATGTATTTGCTCATTTTTATACTAAACACAAAGTTTATGTCAATTAATTTCATCTTATTTCACCATTCTCAATTCCTCTACTCACTCCCCAACAATTGCCACCATGATTTTGTCTTCTCCAGTGGGTATCTGAGGAAAATCTTTACTTCTCAAAGTGTACTTTAGCTGTTCTTTTCATGTAATACCTTCCATCCCACTGAACTCTTCTAAGGAAATTACATTCAAAGCTCCCATAGTACAATTTTCCCTCCCCCATCACAGCATCCATTAAATATGCTTCCTCCCTGACTTTCTTGAGCTATATGGAAACAAAAGGTAACATTTATTCACTTCTGTATTTCCAGTACCATACTTACTTGCTAAAAAGCAAATATGAAATTAGAATTTATTGAGAAAATTCTTCTGTGGCACATGTAGAAGATTTTTTTTTTTGGCTTTTTGGTTCATATCCAGCTATGCTAAGGGGTTAGTGCTGGGTCTGTACTCAGGAATTACTCCTGGTGGTGCTTGAGACATCACATGGGATGCTGGGGACTGAACCCGGGTTGGCCACATGCAAGGCAAGCACCCTACCCTCTATCGTACGATAGATCTAGCCCCAACATACAGAAGATTGAACAGTTAAAATACATTCTTTCTCCAATCGCATTCCATTTCTGACTTTACTATACTAGAAACTAAATTTAGTTTCCCATTAAAAAATAGTACTCTGGACAGAGGAATAGTAACATAAAGACTAAACTTAGAAGCAGCAGCATTAAATGGGAAAAAAAGAAGTAACTAGATACAAGAGATCAGTATTATCACCTGGTTGTGATTTAGGGTTGCCTAAAATCCTCACTAGTCTACCTCAGATGGTTCAGTGCCTTGTCATTCTACCTTGATCCACTTTTGCTCTACCTTCTCATACAGTGGGAAATGTCTGATAACTTGGAATCTGGAAATAAAATGGGATAGAATAATTTTCAGGAATAAATGATGTGGGCTGGGAATGTGGGTCAGCAGACTAAAGCACATACCTTGATTTCAGATAACCTGGATTTGATTCCCAGCACTGAAAAAAATATGAATGAATGAGTGAGTGTGCTGAAATTAGAATGTACAACTAAGAATAAGGCAAGTCAGAAGTCCTATGATGGCATTAAGGGGGAAAAAGTTATAGCTGGAAGATATACAGGCAAATTAAAGGTGAACCAATGCAATGTAAATGTAAAGGTGAACCAATGTGAGGAAAGAAGCAGGTGTGACTTTCATTCAACATATTCTTTAATAGTTTATTTGCAGCAAAATTTTTATCCCAAAGGGCTTCCTAAAGTTCTGGATTCTGGGACAATAAAACATTAACAGATGTGCATACTTAAAAAAAATTAAAAAAAACAGATGTGCATACTTGGTATAGATGATATCCAACAATCATACGTTTACTAGTTAGATAAGATGAATCATCATCATCATCATCATCATCATCATCATCATCATCATCATCCCGTTGATCGTCAAACTTCTGAAGCGGTCTCAGTAACCTCTCCATTCGTCCTAGCCCTGAGATTTTACTCTCTCTACTTGGCCTTCCCAACAATGCCACATTAGAGGCTCTTTCAGGGTCAGGGGAATGAGACCCAGATTGTTACTGGCTTTGGCATATGAATACACCATGGGAAGCTTGCGAGGCTCTCCCATGTGGGCAGGAAACTCTCAGAAGCTTGCCGGTTTCTCCCAAAGGGAGAAGTAGGTTATAAGATATTGATTCTGGGAGCTCGCTTTTAAGTCTCTGGATGTTTGCTGTTGATGGGATTACACACGCCTGGGTTCCTCTGCCGGTACCTTCATGCGTGAGACTTGTCTGAATGTGTGGAGAGGGCCTTGAGCATGCCTGTGGCTAGGTTCCGGATGTCTTCGGCCACTGGGAGCTCTAGAATAGTAGCCATATTTATCTTATCTCCTATCTATAATGAGATAAGATGAATATGGCTACTATTCTAGGATTTTTTCACCAACAAGATAAAGTAGAAACTGAGTATTGTAGAAAATAGGAGGAGGAGGAGGAGGAAGAGGAGGAGGAGGAGGAGGAAGAAGAGGAGGAGGAGGAGGAGGAGGAGGAGGAGGAGGAGAACAAGAAGAACAAGTACATGAGCAAGAAGAACAAGAAGGAGAAGGAGGAGGAGGAGGTGGAGAAGGAAGAGGAAGGAAGAAAAGAAATAGGCTGTTTTACAAAATCGGCTCACACAATTGTAGTATTGACAAGTCTAAATTCCATACACAATACGAACTACTGGAAATCTGGTTTATGTCTTGAGTCCAAAGAAAGTCTTCTTTCCTCCTTAGGGGATCTTTGTCTTTAAAAAATATATATGTTTCACCTATTGGGGCCTGAGCGATAATACAGCAAGTAGGGCATTTGCCAGTATGTGAGGTTTGATCCCTGACACCCCATAAGGTGTCCGAAGTACAGGGATTAAGGAGTAAGTTCTGAAGACTTCCAGGTATGGGTAGAACCCAAACAACACACACAAACACATACACACACACACACACACACAACACTTATTGACTAAAGCCCACCCACATAATGAATTGTAATGATTTTAGTCAGTCGACTTTAAATAAATAATCAAATAATCACATGAAAAAAATCTTCACAGCAACATCTGGATCATTGCTTGATCAACCAACTATATACTAGAGCCAAGTCAAAGTAACACACATAATTAATTTTTACATCTACTAATATACACAAGCATATATAAAGAGAGTCACATCTGGTAAACACAATTGTTCACAATTATTATATTGCTTGGATATGTTCTTTATAGCATGTATTATTCCACTTGATAAATTAGAAAATTGAGGCAGACAATGCCTAAGTAACTTTCCCATGGTTAGATAGCTAGCATGTGGCTAGACCATAATCAGAATTGATAGTGCTTACTCAACATTCATTAATTTTACGACTAAAACATAACTTAAGAAGCAAAAAAATTTCCCAGTCACTTCACACACTTCATATTAGTAATATTAAATTAAAAAATTAATTCAGTAGCACAGTAAGTAGGGCGTTTGCCTTGCATGTGGCCGACCCAGGTTCGATTCCCAGCATCCCATATGGTCCCCTGAGCACCTCCAGGGGTGATTCCTGAGTGCAGAGCCAGGAGTAACCCTTGTGCATTGCCAGGTGATCCCCCCCTAAAAAAGCAAAAAATAAAATAAAATAAAAAATGAATTCAGTCTTGTTCTTTCAAACCCATGATCTCCCTTGAACCCCCCCCCACACACACATACACACCATTTCTCTCTTCCTCCTTCTCCTTCCTCTCTTTCTCTCTCTGCCTTTTTCTGTGGAAAAACCCGTGTTCTCTCTTGAACCTTTCTCTCCCCTAGTGTTATTCTTAGTAAATTCAATTCAATAAAAAGTATAAAAAGAGAGAAAATGAATTCAATAAAATAGAACATAGAAATAAAAACAAGCAATTAATGACATAGAAAAGGAAATTATTAATCTAACAAAATTTGGGATTACCAAAAAAAATGTATCACTGAATCATTGTCATCCCATTGCTCTCAATTTGCTCGAGTGGGCACCAGTAACATCTCCATTGTGAGACTTATTACTGTTTTTAGCATATTGAATATGCCATGGGTAGCTTGCCAGACTCTACCATGCGGGTGAGATACTCTCAGTAGCTTGCCGGGCTCTCCAAGAGGGTCGTAGGAATTGAACCCAGGTCAGCCGCATGGAAGGCAATTTACTCAATTGTTTGAATTAGAAAATTTCAATAACAGTTAAAAATATATGTTTGTATCATATATCTCTTCCAGTGATGTAAAATTCTTTTCCAAAAAGTACAATCGAAACAACATCTGCACATGTATGTTCATCGCAGCACTGTTTACAATAGCCAGAATCTGGAAAAAACCCGAATGCCCCAGAACGGATGACTGGTTGAGGAAACTTTGGTACATCTATACAATGGAATACTATGCAGCTGTTAGAAAAAAGGTCAAGAATTTTGTAGTCAAGTGGATGGGCATGAAAAGTTTCATGCTGAGTGAAATGAGTCAGAAAGAGAGAGACAGACATAGAAAGATTGCACTCATCTATGGTATATAGAATAACAGAGTGGGAGACTAACACCCAAGAACTGTAGAAATAAGTACCAGGAGGTTGACTCCATGGCTTCGAGGCTGGCCTCACGTTCCGGGGAAAGGTCAACTCAGAGAAGCGATCACCAACTACATTGTAGTCGAAGGCCATGTGGGGGAAGGGAGTTGCGGGCTGAATGAGGGCTAGAGACTGAGCACAGCGGCCACTCAACACCTTTATTGCAAACCACAACAGCTAATTAGAGAGAGAAAACAGAAGGGAATGCCTTGCCACAGTGGCAGGGTGGGGAGCGGGGGAGATGGGATTGGGGAGGGTGGGAGGGACACTGGGTTTACGGGTGGTGGAGAATGGGCACTGGTGAAGGGATGGGTTCCCAAACTTTGTATGAGGGAAGTATAAGCACAAAAGTGTATAAATCTGTAACTGTACCCTCACGGTGATTCTCTAATTAAAAATAAATAAATTTAAAAAAAAAATTCTTTTCCAAAACATTATTTCTAGGGATGGAAGATAGACCAACAGCTGGAGCACGTGCTTTGCATACAGGAGGTTTTATCTAATCCCTGGCACCACATGGTCCTCTGAGCACTGCCAAGAACACTATGATCACTGAACCAAGAGTAACACTGAGTGTCACTGGGCATGACCTCAAGACTGCTCATGCAGGCATTCACACTCACACACACACACACACACACACACACACACACACACTCACCATGATTTCTAAAGCTTACATTATATTTCATTAGATTTCACCCCTCTCTACTGTTCTGCTTTAGTAGCTTCCCACCTTTGCCCTCATTTCTTTACTCTGCGCACCCTTGAGCCAGGACCCAGGTTTATATTGCAGATAATAAAACATTTGCCTTCCATTCCTTCTCCTCTTCCTGACAAATGGCCACCAGGCTTCCCTTGCTTATACTTCCTCTCTGTTGTTATTAGCCTGTTGTTAGACTGTTGCTTCCTCAAAGAAGCCCTTCTTGATGCCCTGATGAAAATAACTTCTTCTAGTCTGATTTATCCCTCTACTTTTCTTTCACAATCTGTCACTTTCTATAAATCATTAGATTTAAGTGTGTTACCTCCACTACCCAGGTGTGTGGGACCCGGGGCTGAAACCTCCAAGCCTGGTCAGATCGGGACTGGGCCTCTCCACCCAGATTTCCCATTTTCCAGTAGCTATGCGGTCACACCCAGGGACTGCCCCCAGCGCCTTGTATTCCCACCAATGGCCAACATCCAGAGACTTAAAAGCAAGTTCAAGGAAGAAGCAACGCAGAGAGTCTCTTGCCTGTACAACTGACTGTCTTCCCTGGGGCCCCTCGAAGGGGGTGGGCTCCAGCTTTCATCCCTGCCCCAAGCAGAGCTTCCCATGGCCCCCAAGAAGACCTCCAGAGCTTTAGCCACAGCCATGCTCAAGGCCCCTCTCCACATGTTCGGACCAGCCTCACGCATGAAGGTACCGGCAGAGGAACCCAGGTGTGTGAGACCTGGGCTGAGACCTCCAAGCCTGCTCAGATCAGGACTGGTCCTCTTCTACCCAGATTTCCCATTTTCCAGTATTTTCCAGTAGCTAGGTGCTCACACCCAGGGATTGCCCCTGGCACCCTGTAATCCCACCAGTACGGCCAACATCCAGAGACTTAAAACCAAGCTCCTGGAAGCGCCGCACGACATTTTATAGCCTACTTCTTGTCTGGGAGAAACTGGCAAGCTACCGTAAGTTTCCTGCCCACATGGGAGAGCCTCGCAAACTCCCCATGGTGTATTCATATGGCAAAACCAGTAACAATGCTGGGTCTCATTCCCCTGACCCTGAAAGAGCCTTCAATGTAGCATCCTTGGGAAGTACAAGTAAAAGGAGGCTTCTAAAATCTCAGGGCTAGGATGAATGGAGATGTATGTTACTGAGACTGCTTGAGAAATTCGATGATCAACGGGATGATGATGATGATGATGATGATGATGATGATGATGATGATGATGATGATGATGACATACACTACCACAAGCTACATGAGCTTGTGGTACGATCTATGAATCCCCATGCTCAGCCCTGATCAGTGGTTTTCAATCCTTTTACACCTGTATACCAGGCCATGGTGCTGTGGTTGAAAACCACTCTGATAGGATATTATGAACATGAGCTCTAGGGCCAAAGGGCTCCACTCAGATCCAAGCTACTTATACCTATGTGACCTTAAGCAAGTTACTTAACTTCCCTGTGCCTATGGTTTCTCCATAGGCAATTACAACAGGGCCCTCTAAAGGTTTCTTGTGGGAACTAAATAATAGAATACAATGGCATCTGGCATATAGAATTCATCCAGTACAAGATAACCTTTTTTTAAAAAAAAAGTAGTTACTCAGTGGGCTGGGGATACAGCCTAGTGATAGATTACTTGTATTATTATGGGTAAACTATATACATGTATCATATGGAATCCATTACCAGCACTCAAGAACAACAATAACAAAAATTAATTAAACACATAGATAAATAAATACTGGTTTGTTCAGTAAATCGAACACAATGAAGATTTTAGTTGAGTCCATTTTCATAATCACCCAGGCAGGCACTAGTGCCATCAACCTCTCCCTATAGTCTGCTCCTTAAAAGAGTTCCCTGAGAAGCCTCCTGGACACACACTCTGTACCACAGTGTTAGTCCCAACTCTGATCCTTTCACCACATCTCTGCCTAAAACATGTGCACGCCAGCTCTCATCAGAAGCTCCTGAAGTGTGACCTTCCACATGGAACCTTATTTCAGTGGAACTGAGCTCATTATTTCATCCTCTGTCTCCAACAAGCTAAAGGTGCTTGCTTGAGGTTCCAAAGCTACAAATTGTTTGATCTTCTCACTAGGTGCATGGTTTCAGCACTGCCAGGCAGGGTGATGCTCTCCTCTGCCTTCACTTAAAAATTTGGGTCCAGAGAACAAAGGGGCTGCTTAACTTAATTTGTATACATTTACCACAACACTGATCCATATGCATGTTAAGTAAATGGGACTTGATGATGATTTAATTACTTTGTTCATGCCAGGAATAGAAACCATAGTCTCTCAAATTTTTTTATCCATGTTACTATATGTTTCAATACTGTAACTATTATGTGATCAATTTTCTACCCTTACTTTGATAAAAGAACAATTACAAAAGAGAGGGGTTACATGAAAATGCAAAATTAATCAAATATTTTTTCACTCAAGAGTTCAAAGATACCTTTAAAACACTGGTGCAATGTATTGAAAGGTGCCTGATTTAAAGTTTAATTGTATTTGCTATAGGGGGTATTTTTTTAAATTTAAAACTGATAACCAAAATATGTCAATACTCATTATTAACGTACTTGTTGTATTCTGGTGTATGCACCATTATGGAGAACTTAAACTCAGAGCAAAAAGATTTGTTGCAAAGAATATGACCTTCTTCCCACTACAATACCATCCTCTAACTAGGCAGTGCATCTGATAGTCATTAACAGGAATGAGATCACTTTCTCTCCTCTTTGTTAATTTGCTGTAACCAAGCAGCTAATGGATGTCAGAGCTGAGTGATTACACCAAAAAAAAATGTAAATAAGTAAACTAGAGGGTTGGAGAGATAGTACAGTCAGGTAGGGCCCTCGCCTTACATACCGCCACCAGATTCAATCCTCAGCATTGCATCCTACATGTGGCCCCCCAAGCACTGCAGAATGATCTCTGAAAACAGAGCCAGAAGTAAACTGATCCGAGTGGGGTTTGTCTCAACACCAAAAAGTAAAATAAATAAAAGTAAATTAAGTCTGGGAAGATGGCTAAGAGGATTGGCATACATGCTTTACAGTCAGGAACCTTGGGTTTAATTCCTATATTGCAAGGTTCCCTGGGCACTTCAGGAAATGATTAAAAAACAACAACAACAACAAAAAACAACTCCCCCTCCAAGCATTTCTGTGTGTGGACTCAAAGCCCCTGAAAGAATGGCCCAAGTAATAACATAATAGGTAGGAGTTTGCCTTGCACACTGCCTACCCAGGAAATTTCCTGGCATTACATACGGTCCCCAAGCCCCACCAAGAGAGATCCCTGACAGAACAGGGTGCTAATCTCAAAACAAAACAAAACAAAAAAAGAATTAGTAAATTAGATATAGTAGTAATGTACAGAATAGACAAATTTGAATTACTGACAGAGAAAGTAATTAATACCAATGAATTATTTAATCACTTATATCACTTGTCATCCCATTTTACATTGATTTGTTGGAGTGGGCACCAGTAACGTCTCCATTTGTGCCTGTCACGTGCTAGTGTAGTTCAATGGCGTCTGCTTGCTCCAGGAACACGAAGAGTCTCAAACTGTTCATTCAGGTCTTGACAAAGAAGTCTGACTATCTTGTAGGTGGACGGCCACCTGGTCTTTTGATGTCACATGGAATCCAGTCCGTAACAGCTCTAGTCCAGCGGTTGTCTCCATTAGCATTACGTGTCCGGCCCATCTGATTTTCGATGCCTGCCTTAGCAAACGAAACAGCATCCTTGATTCTTGATCGTCGACAGAGGTCAGAACTTCAGATTTCTTCTCTCACTTGACTGAAACGTGATACTCCAAGCATAGCTCTTTTGATTCCTCTTTCGGAGATCCAAATAGCATTCCCTGTTGGATATCATTGGTTTGTCCTTTCACCCTTGCCACAGAGTTTGGGTTTATCTGGTAATAATCTCTAAACAATTCTAGACTACATTGGTATGTCCTGCTCCCCTTGCCACTAGGAGCTTAGGTATATCAGTCACATCCATCAAAATGCTCCCGAGTCACTCCCATTCCTTTGTTTATCTGTTATCACTTCTATGCTCCCTTCCCCAACTAGTCATTCAGCTCTTCCCCTAATCAAACTCTGTTAATCTGTAAGGTCAGACCTTGCTAGGACAGTGAACTTGCATTGTAAGTTAATATTGTCTTTGTCCTCTCTTATGTCTTTTGAATAGTTTACTTTAAAACAATATCCTTTTTGTATGGACAAAGAAAGACAATTGTTAATATGCTTTAGTAACATGGGATTTAATTGGCTTCAAATATTATTCACTCCCGGGCATCTGCTTTCTCGACTTAAGCCTCAGCAGCCCTTACTTCCTAGCACCCCCAAAAGCAGGGTCCTGACGAGGGACGGGAAGGACCCAGGGCAAGCGGTGAGATATGTGCTACCCTGGCATCGAGATGGGCCTGGCCACAGCACCTAATGCTTAACTATATGTTAAGACCTTGGTCATGGACATGTCATGTCATGATCCAGGAACAACGACTAGACTAGGACCCTGCTAGGGATAGGAAAGACTAATCGGGCCTGAGCACTGTAGTCTGAGATAGAGATGACCCCAGGAGAGCTTAATGCATCTCTTGCTATGTCCATACAAAATGATTAATACTATGAGTACTTATATGTTAGTTGGACAAGGAGAGGAGAAACACACCCAGGGGATTCCGCTCTTGGGCAGGTGTCCTGCTGAAAGAGTATCTGTCCTAGAAGGAGCATCCCCTGAGGGAAAGAACTTTACCCCATTGATTGTGACCACACCTATGTGTAAGCCCCAACCTCTCATGCTGTGGGATTTAACTAGGCTGTGTGAGTGGGCTGGGGGGTCAGTCCCAGGGCCAGTCCCGGGACCTGTCCAGTCCCAGTGCAAGTCCCAGAGCGAGATCTGGAGAAGCTAGATCCACATCCAGATCCAGAGGAGAAGGAGAATGAAGTAAGATGGGGGAGGAAGAAGCAGGAGGAGAATCAGAGGAGAATGGAGATGGGAATGGAATAAACTGCAACTGAGACAAACCAGCCTTGCTCTGTTCCTTCCTTCGCCTGCCTCATCATCGCCATCAGCCTCCCCGGGGTAGGGGAAGTGGCTGGAGACTACTGAACTCCGGTGGCGGGAGAGACAGCGCTGCTGCCCTGTGCCCTGTGCCCGGCACGGTGAGGTGCTCCCCCTCCTTGCCCCTTTCTTTTTCTTTTTTGTGTTTTTACACAGTTCCCATCCTGTTTTCATAGGGCCAAGGTCTCTGAGGAGTTAGTGCAGGAAGAACAGTGGAGTCGAAAAGATGTGCCCAGAGCTGGAGGTTCTTCATCCTCTTAACCACTTCTTCAATGCTCTTGAAGGCGTTCCATGCTGCTCTCTTCCTCCTGCGCAGTTCAGGTGCCAGGTCGTTCGTCATGTTGAGTTCTCGACTTAGGTACACATAACTGCTGCATTTGGAGATGTTCATTCTATTGAGGGCAAATGGAACATCAGGAACTAGTCCATTTCTCATGAACATTGTCTTGGTGAAATTCAGCTACAGTCCGACCTTTCCACACTCATGGTCAAAGTCAGCCACCATTCATGCTGCTTGGCTGATATTTGGTGTTATGAGAACAATGTCATCAGGGAAGCAAAGATGGTGTAGTTGCCGACTGTCTATCTTCACTCCCATTCCTTCCCATTCCAGTCGTCACATGACGTTCTCGAGGGTGGCACTGAAGAGTTTCGGTGAAATGGTATCACCCTGCTGAACCCCTCTCTTTACATCAATGATTATTTCCTTGTAGAATGGTGAGATCTTGGTGGTGAATCCATAATACAGCTCGAGGAGGATCTTGATGTACTGAGTTTGAATGCCCTGTTTGGCTAGGGCTTCGATGACTGCCTCAGTCTCAACAGAATCAAAGGCCTTATTTAAATTGATAAACATTAGACAGAGCAGCATCTTGAACTCTCTCGAAACTTGAGTTGGTTTTGTCACTGTGTCGATCATGCTGAATTCTTTTCAGAACCTGGCTTGCTCGCATGGTTGTCCTTTGTCTAGTGTTATGCCTATTCTATTTGGGATGACTCGAGTGAACAACTTGTAGATGATGGATAACAGGCAGATTGGACGATAGTTGCCCATGTCGTGGATGTCTCCCTTCTTGTACAACAGAATGATCCTGCTGGTTTTCCATTGGGACGGAAACTTGCATTCAGACAGGTAGCATGTGAAGAGCTGAGCCAGTGTACTGACGTGTACTGGTGGCAGATTCTTCGGGTGTTTCGGTCTGACCTTGTCTGGGCCTGGTGCTATATGCTTCTTTACCAACAAAATGGTATGTTGGATTTCAGAAGGGAGAATGCTGGGATCGACATATCCATCCTGCGGAATTTAGTATGTGGGCAGATGGACGTGGCTATCAAAGAGATCTGAGTAGAAGTCATGGATAACCTTTACCATTGCCCTTCTGGAAGATGTGATAGATCCATCAAGACATCGGAGGGCAGTCATCTTGGTCATGTAGTTGGCGAAGGACAGGTGGGTGTTGTGAATATTTTTCCTGGCTTCTGCCATATCGGCCAACACTGCTGCTCTTCTCTGTTTGAGGTCTTCCTTTATGACTTCTCTGCACAGCTTTGCGAGCTTGGACATTAGCTTGTGATTACCTGAGGCTCGCGCACATTGGTGAATGAGCTAGGGTTTCCAAAGACAGGCGACTTTTTTGTGTGTGTGTGTGTCTCTCTCTCTCTCTCTCTCTCTCTCTCTCTCTCTCTCTCTCTCTCTCTCTCTCCTCTCTGCATTCCTTGCACAATCATGGAGGTGCTGAACCAGTCGATCGTATTCCTCATTGATGTTGTCAACGACGGCATCTTCCCATATTGCTGTAGTAGTACCAAAGAACTACCAGTTGGTGGTCATTCTGGGAGTTCTCTTCTTAAACTTTGCAGCCCTTTCTCCCCACTCTGTGAAGCAGAATTTCACACGAAGGAGACAGTGGTCTGACCCCGTTTGGAATTTTGGGACAACAGTGACAACAGTCAGGCAAAACCATTGATTGAATATGATGTGGTCAATTTTGTTGTGGAACTGTCCACAGGGAGACTCCCATGTCCGGCGTTTAGATTTGGCCTTCTGGAACTGCGAGTTACCATGGATGGTCTTGGTCAACATGATGAACTCAGTCTTTCACATTGTTTGTTCCATTCTAGGCCATGGGTCCCAATGTGGAGTTCTTCGGGTGACCTTTGAGGTCCTATCTTGGCAATAAAATCACCGACAGTGATCTTGTAGAAGATGTGGTCTTCTTTATACAACTTCTCCAGCTCCATGTAGAACTTCTCAATTTCTTCTTTATCGTAGTTGGATGTTGGTGCATAGACAACGAAGATAGAAACTTTCGGCAACGAGCCACATCTATCCAAACATAAGCGTCCAAGGGGTTGAAGCAATAGCACAGCAGGTAGGGCGTTTTCTTTACACGCGACCAACCCGGGTTTGATTCCCAGCATCCCATATGGTCCCCTGAGCACTGCCAGGGGTGATTCCTGAGTGCAGAGCCAGGAGTAACCCCTGTGCATCTCCAGGTGTGACCCAAAAAGCAAAAAAAAGGGTCTGATTCAGGTTGTTAGACATTCGAACAAATCAATGTTCATGGCCAAGTTTGTTAACAAGCTCACCAACACCACTGATGCCTCTACTATCACAAGTTCCGAGGTGTCAAAACAGCATGATGTGTTCAATATCATCTCATCTCAGGCAATCTAATGACGTCGTAGTTGATCTTCCATGCTTGCACCATCAGGTCCTCAATGGATGCTTCCAATGCCAGCGTACATGTGTTAAAAGTGCAGTCATTTTAGTCCTTCTTTGTTTTGGCAGCCTAGTTCGGCCCTGAGATTTTATCAGCCTCTGCTTGTTCATCCTTTTTAATGCTGCCATATTGGGGGCTCTTCCAGGGTCAGGGGAATGAGGCCCATTGTTGTTACTGTTTTGGGCATATCGAATACTCCACAGGTAGCTTGCCAGGCTCTGCTGTACAGGAGGGATACTTTCGGTAGCTTGCTGGGCTCTCCAAGAGGGATGGAGGCTTTTAGGGAAGCCTCCAATCACCGTTATAGGTGTTCTGATGGTTCATACCATATTTGGACCCCATCAAATATGGTGCGGTAATGATGGAAAATATGTAGGAAGTGTTTATGATGTGTCGCACAGACACTTTGCATCTTCTTGATCCAGAAAGCAGCCTGGAGCGTGGCGGCAGTTGGGTAGTAGAGGTCGGCCAATGAGGTATTTATCTGGTGCTGGCAGGGTGGGTCTTATGGGTGTGACTTCTGGGCTGCTGGAGATTGATGGAAGCAGGCACAGGATCTCTATTTCTGGGTCCCATTGAGCCTAGAGTCCAAGGTCACAAAGTTCAGTATTACCTGGTTCTGTGGGACTTCACTCATGTGTGAGGCTCAGCCTGAGCATCCGGAAAGTGGCCTGGAGCATGGCAGCAGTTGGGAATTATTTGATAATAATATTAAAAGCATATAATTATACATAACTATATTATAAGCTATATTATGATCTGGAGAAAAAGGCCATTTTTTTTTGAAATTTTATTTCCAGATATATTAATACATAATACAAGTTCCCTAATTCCCTTAAATAAAGAGGGTCCAGGAGATAGTACAGAAATGAAGATACTTGTTTTACAAGTAGCCAACCATGGTCCAGTTAATCCCAAGTAGTCCATATGTCCCTTGAGCATTGACAGGAGTGAACCCTGAGCACAGATCCAGGAGTAATCCCAGAGCAGAGCCAGGAGTAAGCCCTGAGCACAGCCAACCATGGAACAAAATTTTAAAAAAGCAAGAACAAATTTTAAAAAATCTGCAAACCAAAAGCAGTTCAAAATACTCCAAGAAAATTACATTCAAATCAGCAAGGCATAGTCTAACTCTATTAAAAGACAAGAAATAAGAAAGAGAGGCCTAAAGATAGAGCAATGTTTAAGCCACAGAGCACACTGGTTAAGGCACACTGGCATGCGCCCAACCAGGGTCTGATCCCTGGCACCACATGGTCCCTGAGCACTGCTGCCTTGGCTAGGGGTGTTCCCAATACCACAGGGCCAAGAATCATGGCATCCTTGGGCCCTGGAACTGTTTGTCTGGTTGGCCAAGAATTGCAAGTGGGGGTCCATCACACAGAGCATCCCTTGGGTGCCCACCACAATAATAAAAATGACAATGATGATAATGATGATGATAATTATTCAGGTATTTGAGCAAAACAAAAATCACAGATGAGCAAAAGGAAAAACTATTTCACATCAGAATTCAGGACAACACTCAATTCCACAGGACAATAGAACAATGTCCCAAAAGAAGTCCCAAGAAAGACTAAATTCAACCCAAAAATATTACAACTAATCAAGTTGCCTGAGCACAGAAACCACAGACAGATATTCACTAGCTATAAAATAACTCTGGGAATATAACATGCATTATTTCTTCCTGAGGAGAAAAATTTGCTTGACAATGATATGACAAATAAGAGATGATTTTAAAAAAAACTAGAGAATGACAAAACTAGTTTTAAAAGATTGCTGACGAACAATCAAACTGTTCAAATATAGAGTAAATTCATACATATATGGTAGCACATTGAATATAATAAACCAGAATAATGCTAAACCAATCACATACCTACAAAAACTAAAGTGAGAGTAGGAAAAAAGATGAAAAAAATAAAATATAAATTTCATCATCATTTAAAACTGTCACTGTCACTGTCATCCCGTTGCTCATCAATTTGCTTGATCCGGCACCAATAACATCTCCATCGTGAGACTTGTTACTGTTTTTTGGCATATCAAATACGCCATGGGTAGCTTGCCAGGCTCTTCTGTGCAGGCGTGATACTCTCAGTAGCTTGCCAGGCTCTCCCAGAGGGGAGGATGAATCGAACCTGGGTCACCATGTGCAAGGTGAATGCCCTACCCGCTGTGCTATTTCTCCAGCCCATTGTTTAAAACAAGAATTAATAAATATTGACTAGGGTTGAAGAGATAGCACAGAGGTTAAGGCATTTACCTGCACACAGAAGACCCACATTTGATCCTTGGCCATCCCATATGTTCCTGAGACTTGACAGGAGTGATTCCCGAGGACAGAACCAGCAGTCAGCTGTAGCACTCTGGGCATGGCTCAAAACTCAAAACTAAAAATCACTGTCACTGTCACTGTCATCCCATTGCTCATCAAATTGCTCAAGCGGGCACCAGTAACATCTCCATGTGAGACTTGCTGTTACTGTTTTTGGCATATCAAATATGCCACGGGAAGCTTGCCAGGCTCTGCGGTAGGAGAGAGATACTTTCAGTAGCTTGCTGGGCTCTCTGAGAGGGGAGAAGGAATCGAACCCGGGTCAGCTGCGGGCAAGGCAAATGCCCTACCCGCTGTGCTATCACTCCAGCTAAAAATAATTATCTCCAGTTAAAAAAAAAAAACTAAAAATAATTAAATAAATAAATATTAACTAAAATGTCATTTTTCAAAATGTTTCATTTTGGCAATGCTTAGTGGCACTAGAATAGTGCACTAGATAATAATGCACTATTATTGTTATAATAATAATAACAATAATGGCACTAGAATAACCCATTCGTGGTTATTCCAAAATCTTGAGTTGCTTTTTATTTAAATGTCCTGTTGTGACTAAACAGTTTTCAGCTTAAAGTTAATAGAGTATAAATAACTAGCTTTCATTACAAATGCTTCCTGGGGTGTGACAGTAGTTTTAAGATGTAGATCTGGGGTTCCCCAAGCACCGAAGGTGGCCATGGTAGCCTCCAGCACTGCTGGGCCTGAGCAGCTCATGTTTCCTAAGGAGCATTTAATGGTCAGGACCCAGAATGACCATTGCAGGAGGCCCCCTGGGGACCCAGAGCACGATGTGGGAGTCCCTGCAAAATGATTTACCATCAGCTTTCTACCAGTTATTCACCAAAATTATTTTATTAATCTGCATTTCCATAAATTTATTTATGAATAAAAATAAAGACTGTATAAACATCACAAAGAAAACAGTATAAATATCTTAAAACAAAGACAATCACAATTCCAAACCATGCTATATCCAAGGAGAAAGTGTATCTGAAAGCCCCTGACTGGACTAGAGCCACTGAGGTAGCAACTAATGAATGTCATGGAAAAGTGAAAAGTCTGTTCCTTGATCTTTATTTCACTATTGTTTATTATTCAATTTTATGAAAGTCTTTAGACTGTGAACTGTGGCATTTCAGTACATGACATTTGAACAATAATTTATACTGAGCACCAAAGAAGAAACTAAAATAACTGTCTGTATTGTTACCTCATAAGCCACATCCACAAGAACCAAAATGATACACATGTCTTAGGGGTTAATGCAGTTGCTTGACAATGGTCAACCCTGATTCTATTCTAGTGCCACTAAGCATTGCCAAGTGCTATCCTGACAGACCTTGAGCACCACAGGGCCGGAGCACCATTGCAGCCCCAGCATTGAACTGTAGCTCTATTGGTCAAGAATTGCTAGGAAGAGGGCAAGGAGTAGTAATTCCTGAGTGCATAGCCAGTCACTGTAATCCCTGTAAATTGTTCATCGATTTGCTCGAGTGGGCACCAGTAACGTCTCCATTGTGCGACTTGTAGCCTGGCAACTACTTGTGCATATTCGATATGCCAAAAAAAAAGTCCAGATAATGATCACTAATTACCTTTCCTAATTCAAAGCAAACAAGGAGATCATAAATGCAGGTTGCAAGTCTGAGGCAGGAAATATATGTTAAGCCTGAAGTATTTTATAATGCAGAAACATGAGAAAGTTATTATAGTCTGAGAACATCTCAAAAGTCCCAAGAACCAATTGGAAAAATCACCTCTGTCTTAAAAGTGGGGGGTTTGAATATCAATTGAAATAAGACTTCTTCTGTCTTCCTTTGAGGTTTACAACTTTAAATATGTTTATATTTTTTGAACAGCAGTCACACTCAGCAGTATTTGGAAGGCTCCTAGGATAAACCCAGTAGTACTGGAATCAACTCAAATATACAAGGCATGTGTTCTATCACTTGAGCTATCCCATTGTCCTGCCTCAAACGTGTTTAAATTAATTAGGTCAAAATACTTGTAAATTAAAAGATTGAATGTTAATTTATCAATTCTTTTTCTGAATTTATATAGAGAATTAAAAGTCTCTTAGCACATATTTCCTTTTATGAACCATAGCTAATGGAAACTGAATAGTGAAAGACAGATTATTTTTTACTGAAATAGCTCAGTTAATGAAAGAATAGACGGTTTCTTAAAAACAGAATAATATGACTTTGAAAGTCTTAATGAAACAATGAACCCAGTAAACTAACATCAATAGCTGCAATCTTTCAGGAGAGGCAATTGGTTATCAAGTGCTTCCTAACAACAAGGGTAAAGTATTTTTGTAAGAAAAACTGAACCTATATCTGATGAAGCCTCTAGCTACCATTATTAATTAACACAAAATAGATAGGAAAAATAAACAAATTCAAAGAAAGAAGGAGGAGGCAATCAGCAAACAGATGCAGTGCACATCACTGGCAGTTTTATCCATCAACTATAAGGAGATGAGCAAAACACAAAGTAGGGGTATAGATTAAGAGATATTTAAGAGACATTGTGACCCACAGAGTTCTTACAGGGGTAAGGCATTTGCCTTTCATTCAGCTAACCCTAGTTCTATATCCTGTACTTTATAAGGTTTTCCAAGTACCAACAGGAGTGATCCCTGAGCACAGATCTAGGAGTAATCCCTGAGTACAGCTAGGTATACTCAAAACAAACAAAACAAGCAAAAATAGAAACAAACACAAAATGGAGTGATGGTACAGGAGTTATGGCACTTGCCTTGCTTGTGACCAACCCTGTTTTGATCCCTGACACCACAAAGCTCAGCCAGGAGTAAACCCTCAGAACAAAACCAGGGGAAAGCCCTGAGCACAGCTGGGTGAGGCCCAGTTCCCTCCCTGCAAACATGACCTCTCCAGAGAGATAAGTGAACTCATTATTATGCATAAAATTCTGATTTCAGGGCTGGAGTGATAGCAATAGCACAGCGGGTAGGGCGTTTGCTTTACATGCAGCCAACCTGGGTTCAATTCCCAGCATCCCATATGGTCCTCTGAGCACCACCAGGAGTAATTCCTGAGTGCAGAGCCAGTAGTAACCCCTGTGCATCGCCAGAAAGAAAAACAAATGTGACCCAAAAAGAACAGAAATTCTGATTTCAACTAGTTAAGGAAGAACAATGAAGAATATGGAACACTGTATATTTAATCCTGCAAGGAATTATCTTAAGCTGATTTTAGGTCAAATGATGGCATGGTTCTGAGGTTTTTGTTTGTTTGACTGGCTGGTTGGTTGGCTATTGGGGGGACCTGCACCAGGTTTTACTCAAGGGCTTACTCCTGGCTTTATGCTCAGGTGTCAGTCCTGGGTCAGGAGAACATATGGAGTGCATGGACTGAATAAGGGTCAGTTGGGTGCGAGGCAAAAACCTTCCCCCTATACCATCTCCTTGGTTCCTTGATGTTTCTGTTTTTGTAAAAACAATTCTTAGCATTTATATAGACACATGAAATATTTACAGTTGATATGATGTCTCTCCGCCCCAGCTACCAACAGTATCCTGCCCACATGGCAGAGCCTGGCAAACTACCCGTGACGTGTTCGATATGCCAAAAACAGTAACAACAAGTCTCAACAATAGAGATGTTACTGATGCCCGCTCGAGCAAATCGATGAGCAACGGGATGACAGTGACAGTGACAGTGATATGATGTCTAGGATTTGTATGGAAACAATCTGAGTAGAAAATAGAAGGGTTTGTAGGTCAAAGTGGCAAATTGTTTCTAGTGAATAACTCTTGCATGTTTATTTTAAAATTTCATAAAATGCCTCACATTGTGAAGCTAGGCCATAGAAAAGAGATCACAGGAACTTAAGAATGCATTGTTATTTTTAAAAGAACAACAGATATGAGAGGGAAGAATACTGGTTTGAATGAGTTACAAAATTTTATTTCCTTTATGTACTATTCTAAAAATATCAGAATTAATTGAAAGATAAAATACTAAGAGGAGAAAACAACTCCACCACGTCACTTAATTCATTTAGAGATCAAAGAAATGTGTCTGCAAGGCAAAGTGTGAGCTCATGGAAAGCTGTGATTTCTGTACAGACGTTACTTGCCTAATAGTTTCGGTGCTGTTAGTGAACTCCCAATTAGCATCTCCACTACACTCATTTCCAGTTCAGGAGAAATCTGCACCCTTTCGTGAGACCCAGTAAGGATTCTGAACAGTCTTATCTTGCAGGTTCCCTCTTCAGAGTAGGGGAGAGGTGAAAACATCTCTCTCAACTCCTACTAATCGAATAGGACTAAAAGAGACATCTTGGCTAGCTTGGAACAAAATATATCCTAGAATAGCGCTGCTGTGAAAGTTCTACGTTTCACTCCACGTACAAATTTCCCTTTTTCCAAAATGTATATCTTTATCCATCTTCTGAAGTACTACGGGTATTAAAATCCTTTGGTGATGCTGAAGAAATGGCAGTATTCTAATCAGTTGGGGTAAAGGCTTTTGAAAAAAAAAAAAATCCCAGACACTGAAAACATTCTGCCGATGGAAGGAAAGAAGCAAGAAAAATGTTTTTTTTTTAAAAAAAAATAATTGAATGCTCTTCTTATAGCCTGGTTTCCAACAACGATATCTTAATAATCAGAAACTGTCCTGAAAAGTGCAACTTCCCCTGACGTCTCAAGGGACAGCAAAGTTGCCAGAGTCCGAAGCGTGAGTCACTTGGCTCAATTTTGATGAGTAATCTCAGGTGTCAGGAAACTCGATTCAGAAGGAGAGGGGAGGGGGCGTCAGATCAGCAGGCGGAAGACTGGCCGCTGAGGATTGGATGGCGAGATCTCGATTTTCCTAAAACTGCGTCATTTCGAACCCAATTGGGTCCGGATGTTATGGGCACCGACGGCCTACCGTCTCGGAAACTCTCAGACGCAAGCGAAAGGCGAGGGGGCGGCTAATTAAATATTGAGCAGAAAGTCGCGCGGGGAGCGTGTCACGTGGGTCTCGGGGCTCGTCGAGCATCTGATAAATATCGCGCGCCACCGAGCAGGCAAAAGAGCGCGCTGCGACCTGCTCTTCCATCACCGCGGCGACCAGCGCTGAGCGCCCGCACAGCAATCAGACCCGCCCGAGGAACCCCGCGGTAAGTACCTGCGCCCTCCTGGGCGGCTCCGAGGTGACGGTGGGCAGCGCCGGACGCGAGGCTGGGGGCGCACGATGATGGGGACTGGGAGAAGGGACGCGGAGAATGGGGAGAAGCGCTCCCCAAGTGCCAATGTCTCTCTTTGTCTTGCATCTGCAGAGCTTCTGGACTCTTGGTGAGTTTAGGGGTGCTGGGGGAACCGGGATCCAGGCAAAAGGGTGCTTGGGCCGCTTTGGGGGAGTGATTTTCCTTCCTCCAGGGTACAAGCACGCCTCTTGCCCTATGGGGTTTTATCTCAGTTCCGCCCGCCCTGAGTTCTTCGGTGAGACCCCGAAATTCCGCTGCCCCAAGTCTTGGATCGCCACAGTCTACAAATATTGCGAGTGTGTGCGCGCGTGTGTTTTTTATTTCTTCTCCCGATTCTTGCAGGAAATCCAACATGAAAATCCTCGTGGCCTTAGCCGTCTTTTTTCTCGTCTCCACCCAACTGTTGGCAGAAGAGATCGGAACTAATGATGATCTCAATTATTGGTCTGACTGGTCTGATGGCGACCAGATCAAGGTAAGAGCGGATCCCAAGTTGACCTAGAAAGAGCCCTCCTTTTTCGAGGTCCGGGAGCTGCCCCTCTAGCTCTGCCCACCCCAACCCCACACACACCCGACTTCCCCGCAATTGCTCCCTTGTAATCAAGGGCACTGGACCACCACCTGGGGTGCTGAAGGTGCGCTGGAAGAACGCGATGAGATGTGCAGGAAACTCCCCTTCCTCGCGGTCCCACATAAGAATTTGCCTCCAAGACCCAAATTTTCTCCCGAGGGCTGCACCGTCGGGTCTTAGGAATTCCCGGTGGACTTGACCCGTGTCTTCACAAAGCTGGAACCCTGCAGGGGTTTCCAATCTGCTGGGTCTGGGGATTTCTAGAACTCAGCGCAGGCCTGGAGAACAGCGCTTGGACAACTGTGCAAAACGCGAGAGTCAGGGCTCGCCCGTGTGCCAGGAGCTGAAGCGGGGCCTGATGCTCACAGCCCGGGACTTAGAGGGGCACGGGGGGGAGGAAAGAGGCGGGGGGGGACTAGAAGTTAAGATTCTGCTTTAACATTTGTATGACTGCCCAAAGGACTTGGACCATTAAGTTTTCCTATAGGTGGTTCCGAGGTTAACTAGCTCGGGGGAGCGCGGCAACGGTGGGACCGTGAATACCGCGTCTTGCAGGTCCTTTGTCAAACGCTGTCACTCCCGCCCAGCGGCCGCGCACCTGCCTAGAGTTTTGCGGAGCTACGGGGTCTTTAAATCCCCCCGCCTCAACCACAATCTCAGGCAAAGAGATAGGAGGGTGTCGGGGTAAACTGAAAACCGACAAGCGCGCAAGGCTTGGAGACACCGTGCCGCTGCGACTGCTAACTCTCGCCAGGAACGGCTGAGGATGGGCGGCGGTGCTGGGGACGAGCTCCGAGGGGATCGCGGGAGACTGGGGGGGGGGGGGGGACCGGGAGGGACCGGGACCTTAGTCACAAGCGACTGGGGGAAGCTGGACCCCCTCTCTCGGGAGCCTGCTTCCTGTCCCAGGCCGGGGGGGACCCCACCTCCAGAGCATGGGACGGGGGCGCACTCCGCAGATGACTAGGGTTTCTAGGCGTTTAGCACTGACTGCTTCACCTTTAACCGTGCGCCATTTGTGTCACAGGAGGAGCTGCCTGAGCCTTTCGAGCACGTTCTGCAGCGAATGGCCCGGAGACCCAAGTCTCAGCAGTTCTTTGGATTGATGGGCAAACGGGATGCTGGTGAGATGGGCAATCATCCTTCTGTCTCTCTGAACACGCCGCCCTTTCTCCCTATGTGTTTTCAGGCTCTCTTGCTCTTTGCGGAGAGATTTCCAACCTAAAAGGAGGGTAGCTCCACGGAGCTGGCCTGCACACACCTTATTAACACACGCACACGTCTATGTCCCAAGGGAGAGAAAGATCCATTTCGTCCCTAACTATGTTAAGAGCGACCTCCAAGACCATCAAACTTAGCTAATGCTCCTCCGACTGAGGAACAACACTGACAAAGCGAAGGTCCTCTCGGGGTTGTGGTCTGAATGGCCTACATGCACATAGGAACTGATTCTAGACCACTAGGGTTAAATCAGCTTTAACCACCCTGGGTCTGTGGTCATAATGCTTAGTTTCCTTGGATGCATCAGTGGAACTTGTAAATACTTAATGTCCTTTCAATCTCTTGTCAGATTCCTCCATTGAGAAACAAATGGCCCTGTTAAAGGCTCTCTATGGTAAACATTTCTATAAATCTTTTACTATTGTTAACGCATGTGAAATATTTTATGGGCCAACACAGGTTTTTGATTATGGTTTTTAAACAAAGAGATGTATTTACATATGTTTCTTTCCTGAAATGGAGTGGGTGGTCCACATTAAAAATGGTTGGGGGGGTTCCCCAAGAAAACAGAGCAAAGGCCTGACCTCTTAGTTATTAATTGGCCTTGGGAATCTCATACTTTTGGATTTGAGTCTCTGGCTCATAGAAAGCACTTTTAACAATATTCTTTCTATTAAACTATTTTTTTATTATGAATTATTTGGTTAGCATGTGTGGCCCTATATACCTCAAGATGAATGGTAAATATATTTTAAATATATTTGTTTTATAACTATCTTTAAAATATATATGAGGTATCTTTAAAACAAACCTATTGCATTTTGCTAATTTTATTTATCTTTCTTCTAGGACATGGCCAGATTTCTCATAAAAGTAAGTTTCAAATTATTTTAACATCTATCAAATATGAACATAGATTAGAATAAATTCCACTCTATGCAATTCTTATTTTCTGTCATAACTTATGACTTAATGTTTAAATTAAGACAGTATAAGAATAGAGGCAACTCATATTGCATCTAGAACATGATTGCTTAAAATTACGCTTTAGACATAGCATTCCTACCAGAAAGATGCATTTCTTAGAGTCTTTAGCTCTCAGCTAAATTGTTGTTAAATTCTAAAACGTGGAACCCATGACATAAATGTTAGTAGCTGTTTTAGGCTGATTACAAATAGGAACTTCAGCTCCTATAGTTTTAGAGGAAAGAATTTTAATGGTAGGTGTAAAAAGCTCTACCACATATTCCTTTTCCCCACCACTGCTTCTACTTACACGATGTAAAAGAAAAATAAATAAACATTTGTACTTATCTTCTAACTTTCCTTAGTAAGCTAGGTACAATAATTATAATGCTGATTAAAGTAACCCACCAGATAATTAAGAGACTCCAGGGAATGCGTGTATAGAAAATTTATTTTAAGATAATGATAGAAGTGCAGCTGTTTGAAACCATAATTGGAAAAACCTCAGCTATCAATGTGCAATACTTATTAGGGTAGTGAAAATGACAGAATTAGAGCACTCAATGCTCATTATATTCCATATTCCTAATTGATAAAAGCAGAGTTGATAAGGAAATCTTCAGGATTCATTTTAGCCACAATAAGCTTCACTTACCCTAACTTGGATTTTGGTTCATTGGATAGTGAAGTTGATCACAGTAAGAGAACAGCCCTATTGTCAACCAGCACAGTATTAACCCACTATGAATCATTCACATAGAGATATTCTCCCCCAAGTCTTATTTGATTGAAATTAAAATGATAATCTTTTTAAAAGCTGCTTCTTTAAAAATAAATATTATTAATATGTACTCTCTAAGGACTGACTCATAGTAAAAATCTATATGATGCTACATTCAATTAATGTCAAAACTCACAGATTTTTCCAAAAGAGAAATTTTTTAAAAATTCAGTGAAATGGAATAATTCCTTTTAGAAGTATATAATGAGCAGGCATAGGAATCTGACTTAACTAAGGTTTGACTACCAATCAATAAAACATATTCAGTAACATAAGGAAATAAGCTTGGATATAACTGTCTCACAAATGTTAAATTGATTTCAGCAAAATCAAAACTACCCCAAGTAGCAACAATATTTATAACTTTATAAAACAGAAAAGTATATGAATAAAGGGTACTTGTCAGTATTAAATATAGAATTGAGGAAAGTGCTTTCATTGTCTGTCATTTATAAGACTTACTAGGAATTTCCATTTCTTTAGGCCACCAAAATTTGAAGGATATAATATATATACATATATATGTATATTTACTACATAGGCATACTCAGAAGCTTGCTTTTTTGGGTACTAGTTATAACAGCTTATTTCCTAAAATCTACACATATTAAAATACCCCTAAATGTATTTTTCCAGGACATAAAACAGATTCCTTTGTTGGACTAATGGGCAAAAGAGCTTTAAATTCTGGTATGTATAAAACCATGATTTAAAATAGACAGTATCTTAAGTCTACTATTATTTTCTTTCCAGGGCATAGTTTTCAAAGTACTAAAAAGTAATCATAAATTTAAAATGAGTATTTACGATGATGAAAATCTAATTGCAATCAATAAATCCAATAATTAATTTATAGATAGTTAAGTTATTAACAATCTGTCTCAAACCACCAGCCTTCCCATGTGTGTCCTATGTAATCATTATCTAACCTGAATCATTTTAACAGTCTAATAGTCCTTTCCTTCTATCTTTTAAACCGTATGAACTACATTTAATCGTGCTGAACCAAGGTATGTGTAAGTATCAGGAGGTGTGGTGGTTTTCTTAAGAAAAATAAGACCCAGTTTTCACATATTACCAAGGTAATTTGAAAGTCTTATAAGACTGGCAGTCTGTCAATAAAAAAGTTGGTAAATAAACAAATTCATTAATACATAGTTTTCTCTACATGAAGTTACAGATATTAAACTCTAAATATCTATTCCTGTAGCTTCCAAAGGGAACACAGACAAGTTGTCCTACAGGATTATAATCAGTTCTGGTTAGATTCTTAAAAGGAATAAATGCTACAATACTACATACAATATATTTTAATTCTAAACAGTTCTTTGAGTTGATATGAGTGCTATCCTGTTTCCTTTTCTATCAGCAAATGTGATATACATATATTTGAAAGTGCTCGTATTTTTAGTTCACCCAGAACACTATTTTAAAGGTTAAATATCCCTTATATAATTTTCATAGGGAGTGAATTTTTGTTGTTGTTAAGCACAGTTAAGTGTTATACTGTCTTTGAGAAAGCTATTAAAGATCTTTATTTCACCTTCAGAAAAAATAGATTTAAAACAGTAGTCATGTAATTAATTAGATACTACTTAACAGCTATCTTGCCCATTTAGAATATTTCGGTCTTTAGAAAATCTATAACTAAGAGTGGCTTGCTTAATTCATAATTATCTGGAAAAGTCATGCAAAAGTGACGTCCCTCAATCTTTATGTTAGTTCTCTACTTTCAAGATTTAGATACATTATTATTCCTCTGTCAGGAAGTTTTAGGTTGCTCAAAGTTAAAGAAGTTACCAGTATATCTAATGAAAAACTTTCAATTGTTTTACTTATTTGGATTATCTCCCAGCTTTTATAAATAATATAAATTTAAGTCACAATTGCTTTATTTGTATCAGAAAACAAATATTATAAGGACACCAGGGTCCTTATATAACTATGATTTTCTTAATAACACATTAGTCATGAACTCTACATTTATGAAACACACAGGTTTCATGATTACAGAAAAATTTTGAATAGATTAAAAGCTATTAAATATATTTAAAATAGTAATTATAGGTAATACAATCTCTATAATGAATCAGAATTTTTTTTAGAATAAATCTTTGCTCCTCTATTTTAGTTAAGAAAATATTAAAGAAAAAGTTTATACATGGTTCATATACTTTTCATATACTCAATGCAGGCAAATTTGTCATAACTATGATTTCTACCCTTTTGAGTCATAGAGCACCTGACAATCTGGTGAATCTAGAAATCCTCTTCAAAGAAACGCCCTTATCAGTAATTTTGTGTGTACACACACACACACACACACACACACATACACACACATATAAATTTTAAATGTGAACTCAGGATGTTCAAGGACTAGTTAAATAATTCTTTTTTTTTACTTAAGAGAACATTATGTTTCAGTTAAATCACTACTTTTATCTGTTTATACAAGTATTCATCTCACTTCAGTGAAGAATGCAACCATGGTATTTGAAATTTGTCAGGAACTGAGTTGTGCCACTCACCTCCCTACTAATACAAACAAACCAGGATCAGAAATGAGTGGTTTCCTCCCTTCAGCTTTGTGTAGTTTGGGACTCACACTGTTCACTCCTGAGTGGAGCATATATGATTGACAAAGAACATTCAACTTACTACTAACCTCACTTGATCAATAGTCCATTCTGTGGTCAAAGTGGGGAGGTAATAATATTGGTACCGACCTTCTTTCTCAATAAATCCCACCTGAAAAAGTTTTTAGAGTAGCTAGTGCCTGTGTTTCCTATGTGCCATTCATAGTTCTTTCTATTTCTATTGAATGCAATATTTTACACAGTGCATACTGGGTCTTAAAAAACACCAATAGCTTTGCTAATATAAATCTATGTGAATACAATACTAATTAAACTGATGAAAAATATATTTAAGTATTTTGATCCAACAGCTAGTACTTATTTTTATGTAATTACAGATCTCTTTTAAAGTACTTTTAATTGATTATAAAGTAATGTTGCCCCCACCCTTTTTTTTAGTCTAGATAGTCAAAGTACTTAAATTACTCGCTAGCTGTAAGTTACGTATCTTTGGAAACAGTGATTAACATGCTAGGAGGAAACATAAGCGCTTTTGTATTTACATGATACCGTTAGCCTTCCTACAGAGAAAGACGCTATTTTTTTAGTCTTAGGAATAACCCATCCTTGGGAGGCATTACAGAGAGGAAGAACTGAGTTTCTCCATTAGCTTCACTGATAATGTTAATTAGGAAACTTTTCCTCTAAAGAGTCATCAAAAAGTAAATATTTCAGACTTTGTGTTCTATGCAGTCTCTATAAGGTTCTTCTTAGATCTATGGTTTTAATGCTAAAGTAACTGTAGGTAGATGATGCCACAAATTAGTGTGTGTAGTCACATTCCAGTAAAATGTTATTTACCAAAAAAAAAAAAAAATGGTGGGCTGGTACTGACCAGCATCCTATAGTTTGCTGGCTGTCTAGAAAGAAAGTCCTGGTTTTTTTTTGCTTCCATATAACTACTAGTCTTTGTTACTTCTGTTGTTCACCTGAGTATCTGCCATTGCTCAAGAATCTGCTGAGAAACAACATTGCAATATATTCTGGAATATGCTTCTGAGGCACCAAGTAGAGGCTGGGTGACCAAAATAACCAAGAGTTCTGTGCTTAGAGCACTTACTATAAGGAGAGAGTGAGATAGAATATCAAGAGGTGTAAATGAAACTTTATGGGGGATGGGAGGTCCTTATGAGTTTAAAGCAAATCGCTTGTGTGTCATAAACTTTTCCCCCTTCATGTGTCATCTTTAAAACCCCTTCCTTCTCTTTGTTCTCAGTGGCTTACGAAAGGAGTGCAATGCAGAATTATGAAAGAAGACGTAAATAAACTACTTAATGTATTATTTACTGAGCTTTCTTTGTGTCAATGGCCAATGAAAGATAAAACAAGACTACTATTATGAGGAAATAATTATTTATTTAATGATAATTGTTGTTCTGAGTCAATAACTCAGTGTTTATTTTTCATATTGTGCCAAGATGTGTTGTAAAACTGTGTTATAATTCTAAGATGACAACTTCCTCAGAAGTACAAATCAGTGGTAATTTGTCAACAAAGCAGTATTCTACCTATGAAATTGTAAAAACCTGTCATTGCTATGCCCTCTAAAGGAAGAAATCATTTCTGATTCGTGAAAGCGGTCACATCAGCAGTTCAAAGGGAAAGAACTCACAGGTTGGCCTGTGCTTCTCCATTTGTTTTCATGGTGAAACTGTACTGAGATTTGGTACTAAACTATATTTGTATTATCTTCGCAGCATGTATTGCGTTTTGTGACTATAAGGAGATATTTTAAAAGTTTTAACGTGATTCTAAAGTCTTCATTTCATTGTCTAATGTGTTATGATAGTTCACATTTTAAATAAAAGATAAATATATTGAAAATTGAGTCATAGTTTTTCATTTGTCAAATCAGCAACATTTATTTTTATAGATGGAATATGTTCAAAGTTGTTTTAACTCCTAAATCATGAAGCATAAAAGCTACTTTTTTTCTTTCTAAGGAAAACAGCTAAAGTATAATCTCAATTTATTTCTCATGCATTCATTTTTTTCCACTAAGTCATTTAACTGAGAACATTCACAGAGAAAATAATTATACTTTAGAATTCAAAGAATAAGGACTAGGCTCTGCTTATACATGAGATTACAAATAGGAAAGTAATCTATTTTAAAGAGACATATCACCAGTTATTTTTTCTTATTGAGATAAACATCAGCAAAATTCCATTTCAGTCTTGCTTTGTGTCCAGGAAATAAATACAGACTAATCAGAGGAAAAGAAAATGACTACTACGTGTCCTATATTTCCTCATTGCATAAAGTGTGAATGTTGACAAGTTGTAAAACGAGTCAGGACAAGCATTACCCAGGATAATAAACTCCATGTGTTTAGCCTGGACCATGCCTGTTGATGATTGGTGTTAAAACATATTAATTATAAGGATAAAGCATATTTTATTTTTATTTTATTTTTTTAAAACTTGTTATTAAATCACCATGTGGAAAGTTACAAAGTTCTCAGGTTTATGTCTCAGTTATACAATATTCAAACACCCATCCCTTCACCAGTGCCCATATTCCACCACCAAAAACCCCAGTATACCCCCCGCCCCCACCCCCACCCCCTACTGTATAACTAATGAATTTCATTTCATTTTCTCTTTACCTTGATTACGTTTCATATTTCAACACAAAACTCACTATTGTTGTTGGAGTTTCCACCCAAGAAAGACAGCCCTACTACCAAGGAAGCATTTGATACTTAGTTATTCATTAGGATAAAGCATATTTTAATCTTTAAACCTCTCAATGAATTATTTGGTCTTTTTTTAAAGAAGACTTTAATAAATTCATGCTCTTTAGTATACATTTAAATACTTTTTTTGGCTTTTGGGGTCACACCTGGCAATGCACAGGGGTTCCTCCTGGCTTTGCACTCAGGAATTACTCCTGGCAGTGCTCAGGGGACCATATAGGATCCTGGGAATCGAACCCTGGTCAGCCGTGTGCAAGGCAAGCACCTTACCCACTATTTCTCCAGCCCCACATTTAAACACTTTCAATCATATTATAATAACAAATGGAGAAAATAAGAATCATCTCGAACCATAGTCTCCAAAAGGAATGTTTGCTTTTCTGTCAAACAACAATTATTTTATAGTAGTTATAATGACAATAATAACTTAATGCTTAAGTATTATCACTATTACCATTTTACAAATGATAATATAAAGTTTAAGAAAATGGGAGTTATTTAGTGTTTAAACATAAAATTAATGAAGCCAGTGGCATTTTGATATAATGGTATGTTATGCCATCACTTAAAATGGCATCATGCACGCGCATATGCTGCCTGAGCCCACGTGCTGCTTGTGCCCACGTGGCCGAGCACATGTGGTGCCCGAGCACATGTGTCGCCTGCATCTCCCCGCCTGGAGATGTGTACTTTCATGCTTTCATGTCCAGTGCTAAGATGTGTGTAGAGCTCTCTCTCCACCCTTGGAGAAGCCCGAGTTCTCTCTTGAGCGCGTTATTCTTACTATTCTCTCTCCCACTTATCCCTTCCTCCTCCCCTCAGAAACCTCTAAATAAAATCTGTTTACTTGAAATTAATTAATTAATTAATTAATTAAATGGCATGATGGTATATTTGGTGATGTAGAGTAATAGGTGGGTATGTTATTTAGCAGAAAGCAGTATTGCTTCATTATATATCCTATAGATGTTATAACAAGAAGAAACAAAGTAATGGATAAGAGTGAGGAGTTCAGAGTCCAATTGCTCAGGTATGTAATTAATGGCCATGTGATGATAACCATATTCTGTCTGCCTTGTTCTCCTCATCACTAAAACAGGAATGATCATAGTTTCCACTTCACAGTTGTGCATAGTCTCCACCCATGGCTACGGGATACAGTGCAAGTGAAATTTTCAGCGTACTCTCAGGTGTTCAATGAGGAGTCAGTAAATTTTATCTACTACTATTGCAAGCTTCTCTCCCAAATGCCAGTGAAAAAAATCAGCACAATAATTTAGCCCTAAAAGAAATAGAAGTGTGTGTGTGTGTGTGTGTGTGTGTGTGTTTGTATAGGGGTATAGAGGATTCTAAATAGTTTTCATACAAATTAACTCAAAAGCAACCTCAAAAACTTTTCAGCACTTTGCACTGTTTCTCACCGTATTAGAAAGTTCCCATCACCTCTTCCCACTCTGAGATCCTATAATTCTCTGCAGCACAATCCCTGAGACATAGAAAGCCCAGCATCAGCAGAAGCCCCTCATACCTGTCTTCCCCCCGACCCAGAAACCCAGCAAGAGGAAGAGCAGCAAAAGGGAGAAGCCCTTGAGCTCTAGTTTGCAAGCATTAAATATTTACGATGATTGTCTTCTACATTTTCTTCACCTATACTCTTTTTATTCTTTTTAAATTAAAATGCTATGATTTACAGTTATTCATAGTTAAGTTTCAGTCATACAGTGCTCCAGAACGAGTCCCACCACCATTGTCAATTTCCCTTCACCAGTGTCCCCAGGTTCCCTCCCACCTCTCTCCCTGATCCTGTTTTCTTGACAGGCACTTTTTAAAGTGGTTGTTGTGGTTTGAATCTCCTGCTTTCAGTGTTGTTAAACTCCATGGTTTGGATATAGAGCTATATCACTCCTCTTACCACCAAGACACTTGGCTCTTGATTTCTTTCTTTTTTAATTTAATTTCATTTTACTTTATTTTTAATTTTTTAAAAAATTTCATTTAATCACTGTGAGATAGTTACAAGCTTTCATATTTGGGTTACAATCACACAATGATCAAGCACCCATCCCTCCACCAGTGCACATTACCCACCACCAATATCCCCGATATACTCCCCTTTCTCACCCTCCCCCTGCCTCCAATGGCAGACGATATTTCTAAGCTTCGTTATTCCGCATCTACTTGCTACCACACTCCTTCAATTAAATTCCTTCTCTGTCCTCCTTTCTATGTCCTGGGGCTAAGGGAGATAGAGTTATCCTCCTGTTTTTACCTTATATTTCTTCATCCAGTTTTCTTATATATCATAGATAAGTGAAATAATTTTGCTTCACCTATATTCTTTATTAAATGTTTGGTTTTGTTATAAAACAGCAAAAAGACTGATTTATAATTTCGTTAACAAAAGTATTTTTGATTCAGGTTTTATGTTTTTTTTTTCGGTGATAGTCTATGGTGAAAACAAAAAAGACACTCAAGTTGAGTAATTTGAGGAGAATATAAGAAAAGACTAATTACAGATGAGTCATCTTTATAAACTACTTCCAACTTAACATCACTTGTCATGTGCCTGTGTGTGTTTAATAAATAAACTGGAAAAAATCCACAAGGACTCAAAATTGGAGTTAGCTGGGGAAAACAGAAAGAAAGTGTGGGAGAAATAAATGCATGTTAAATTCCTTGTCTTGTTGGAAGAAGGGTAAGACTTAAATATATTTGACTCTACACTTTAAAAACAAAGTGTAAATTTCTGCATGTGAGCTAAAAATGTACAAAAACTTAACACTAAAGAATAATTAAAGTGTAGTTATTAAAACAGAAGTGGAGATACGTTACATAAACACAATCTAATGAACAGAAAGCAAGAAAGACTTACAAATATTTTGGCAAATGAAAAATAACAATATAGAGAATGAATCAAATATTGGAAATCACATTTATAATAAAGGTGAGTAGTTTAAACAGATTTATTAAGACACTGTAGCAAAATCAAAATTCAGCTAATATTAACTATATCCTCTTCCCTATAATGACACCCAAATGCTATTTATTAGAGAATATCAGGAAAACTCCAGAAATAAAAGGTATGAAAGTTTTTAATCTTTAACAGTGTGTCTCAGAAAGAAAGGAAAGACAATTTAATGAGCTAACACGGTAAGTTCAGTTAAATTCTGAAAGTAACTACTCAGCTCATACAATAAAACCAACCTAATTCTAAAGATTACATACACACACACACACACACACACACACACACACACGGTTAGAAGTAATAAAAATTCGGTGGAATTGCATTTTAAAAAATTAATAGATAAAAAAACGTTTGAGTAGGTGGAACAATTGCCTTGCACACAGCTAACCTAAGTTTGATCCCTGGCACTGCATATGGTCCCTGAGCCCATCAGAAGTGACCCTTGTACACAGAACCAAGAATAAGAGCTGAGCACTGTTGGGTATGTCCCCCCAACAAAAACAAAATAATAAATTTTGATTCTATATACTAGCAATAAAGTATCTAAAAAATAAATTAAGGAAGCAAAACAATTTACAATAGAATTTAAAAGCATAGAATGCTTAATAAATTTAATTATGTCAATGAAAGATCTGACACAGGAAACTAAAACTCATTGGTGAAAGAAATTTAAGACATAATTAAATGAAAATCTATCCTGTGTTCATAGAATCACTGTATCACTGTCATCCTGTTGCTCATCGATTTGCTCAAGCAGGCACCAGTAAGTAACGTCTCCATTGTGCGATTTGTTGTTACTGTTTTTGGTTCATAGATTAGTAGAATATTATTAAACTGTACATAGAACCCAATTTAATCTACAGACACAGTGTAATTCTTTTTAAAATTCTAAAGTCATTTATTACAAAAGATAGAAAAACATTACTAAAATTTGTAGGGAACCATAAAATTACCCGAATGATCAAAGAAATATTGAGAAAGAATAAAAAATCTGGAGACAGTATGCTTTCTAATTTTAAACTATACTATAAAGTTATAGTAATTAATCAAAACTTTCCATAAAAGTACCTGAATGACCAAAACAATACTGAAAAAGAATAAAAAATCTGGAGACAATATGCTTTCCAGTTTTAAATTATATTATAAAGCTATAATAACTAGTCAGAACTGTATGTAGTGAACATAAAAACAGACACAGACTAATGGGACAGAGTCAAGAGATTTGGAATAATTCTAACATACATTCAACTAATATTTTATAAGAAAACCAAGAATGAAAATGTATATCTTCACTAGGTGATGGAAAAATGAAATATTCACAAGCAAAGAAAGGAATTGGACCCCATTTTACACTAAGCAAAAAAAAAAGACATAATTAAAGACAAAACTAAGACCTGAAGCAATAAATTAAAAATAAAAAACAGGAAAATCCCTTTGCCATTGACCTAGGCAATTTGGAAGAGGTGGGGGTGGGGGGATAATGAAATCAAAAACAATGGCACCAGGTGTGATTACCTCAAACTAAAAAGCTTTGACATGGAGGAAACAAATCAACACAGCCAAAAGACAACTTATGACTGAAAAAAAAGTACTTCAAATAACATGTCTGATGAAGGATTAATACCCAAAATAATAACTCACACAAAGAAAATGATCTGAGGAGTCAGCAAGATAGTATAAGATAAAGAATGTGCTCTGCTCTGTTTAATCGTCAGCAGCACAAGACTCACCAATCATCATTACTGGAGCAGCTCCCTGGTCCCCCAAGTACTGTCATGGTGTCCCTGGTGGTCCTCTACACTTCAGGATTGGATGATCCTCGGGCCCTAGCACTAACTGTAAGTCAAGCTGTGGTGTATGTGTATAAGATGCAAAGAATAAAGGTGTTTAGAAGTTCTGTGTGAACATACCAAGGGACTATGTCAAGGTTTGTAGTTCCAATCTGATGTTACCAGTAGCTGAATTCTTTATCATCAAGAATCTTGAATAAAAATTAAACTTCGTTGTAAAAAAAAAAAGTCAAGTTGGCTGAGAATAACTTGAGAGCTACAAACCTACAATCCCAGAAAAAAAAATCGGATGTAAAAGTGATAACATATTGGTGACGGGAGCAATAGTACAGTAGGTAGGGCGTTTGCCTTGCACGAGGCTGATCAGGGTTCTGTCTCCAGCACCCCATATGGTTCCCTGAGCAACACCAGGAGTAATTCTTGAGTGGAGAGCCAGAAGTAACCCCTGTGCATAGTCGGGTGTGACCCAAAAAGCAAATCTGTTCGAGCACTGTCATCCTGTTGCTCATCAATTTGTTCGAGCGGACAGCAGTAACATTTCTCATTGTGAGACTTATTGTTACTGTTTTTGGCATATCCAATACGCACGGGTAGCTTGCCAGGCTCTGCCGAGTGGGCTCGATACTCTCCATAGCTTGCCAGGCTTTCCGAGAGGGGCAGAGGAATTGAACTCAGGTCAGCCACATGAAAGGCGAACACCCAACTGCTGTGCAATCGCTCCAGCCCAAAAAGCAAATATAAATAAATAACTTTTTTAAGTGAGCAAAGGACCTGAATAGACATTTTTTCAAGCAGGGCATAAAGTGAGCATAATGGTGGTGGATGTTATGGTGGTGGGATTGGTGTTGGAACTGTAAATGTAATAAATTACTGTGAACAGCTTTATAAAAATAAAATTAAATTTAAAAAAAATGACATACACATGACCAAAAGGTACATTAAAATGGTTCAATATCACCAATGATCAGAAAAATGCAAATCAAAACCACAATGAAATGTCACTTTCCACTTGTTAGAATGGCTTTCATCAAACAGATAAGAGATGGGATTGTAACATGCTGTGACTGAAAAACAATATGGAGAATACTCAAAAAATAGTAGCTCAACTACTAAACATATGATTCAGCAATTCCAATTTTAGGCATGTATTTTAAAAGATTGAAAACAGAATCTCAAAGAAATATCTGCATTTTTATAATTACTACAGTTATTCAATATCACCAAGATACAGGAACAATGGAATGTTCATTGAAGGATAAAAAGAAAAAGAAGATATGAAAAATAAGGATATCTTGCTTAGTTGTCAAACACCAGACACCAAATAAGTTGATATGGAATTTGCACACTTTCTACTTCCCGTGAGAATCTGAAAATTGTTTAAACCACACAATTGAAGGTAACCTGTTATAATAACCTGAATACTCCTTTTATACGTTTTCTGGGCCTTTAAATGTGGCTTGTAACATTCCAATTAGAAGAAATTGATTGGCTTCCTTTTCTATCTTTTTCTGTTTGCTAATCTCCTAACCCCCATAATTTACATATTACACTGTATTTGTTTCAAGTGTAAAATCCAAAGCCTTTTCATTCATATATATTGTACAGTGATCACCACAATAAGTCCAGTTAACATCTTTTGCCATACATTACAGACATTTTTGTTTTGATAATTATGTTAACAACTTTAATATTGACCACATCATAAAGTTTTAAATATGTAATACAATATTTTTAACTCTCCTTACCACACTGCACATTATACTCCCCTCACTTACTAATTTTATAAATACATATTCATTCATTTTGACCACCTTTACCCATTTCTCTGACTCAAATCTTTGCCTCTGGCAGCCACCAATCTGTTTTCTATAGTTATAAATTTTGAAAAAAAATTATTACAAATATTATTTTAAAAGTATACTTATGAATAAGAGTATACAGTATTTATCTTTCTCCATGAGTTATGTCACATAACAGAGCCTTAATATTTCATATTGTTACTAATGTCAAAATAGTATTTTTTTACGGTTATATAACATTCCACTCTATATGGTTTTTTGTGTGTGTGTGCGTGTGGTGTGTGTGTGTGTGTGTGTGTGTGTATGTGTGTGTCCTATTTCTCTATCCACTCACCTTTCAATAGACACTTCAAAGCTTTATTCTGGTGATATAATTTGAATATAAAACTAGCAGTACTATTTCCTTCTGAGTTAGCATTTTTCCCTAGAATTTCTCCACAAGTTTAATTGCAGATATATATCCCTGGGAATTATCATTTGTTATTGAAAACCATATGCATTTCTTTTATTTAAATATTTGCTCAGGAAGTTCCTACTGTTTGTTTTCCCACCTTCACAGCTTAAGGCTGTCAAGAAATAGGCCTGGGTTGTTTGGGAGCTAATGCAAACTGGGTAGCTCTCCCACCTTTGGGATTATTGACTAAACAAAAGCCAGAAACATATGGCTGCCTGTTATTATTGCTCTGGCTGAGTCACAGAACCTGTGGGTTATGAAAATTCTCTCCATCTTTTCACCTAAATTCCTCTCAGAAGAAAAGGTGTTTTGTAGATTTTTCCACCTCAGACAATGAAAGAAAGATAGCCAAGAACAAAAGAGATGGCCGATCTTCTTGTCAAAGCAGAAAAGAAAAAAAGCACTTTAAGTGCTCTTCATAGCCTGGCTTGGTTAACCTGCAGCACGTGAGCATGAGACTGGGATCTAAAAGTGACCAGTTTTATAATCAACTTTCTATTTTTTTACTTTTAATTAAATTTCATTTTCTGTTATTGTGTCAGGGATTGAACTCAGGGCCGCATATATGTGAAGTATGTGTTTCCCCCACATCCCCAAGCTTCAAAGCTACCTGCCTTAAAGCTCCTCTCTGACTGCATATTTTGTCATGACCAGGATTTCAGCGATCTTGTAACTTGACTGCTTTCTCGAAGGGGTTTGCAGCTTTGGAGCCAAGCTGTGGTGACTTTATATTAGGTCTATTATTTCAAGAGAATCCAGACTAAAGCATAGTCATGCCACTATGCAAGAAGTGTATAGAATATTGAACATATTTTTGACGTTTTACCATTAAGACAATGGGTTTATAACTGTGTTGACATTTATGGTCTTGGTGTATACATTTACCTCATCTTACCACCATCAAAGGGTCCTAGATATCCTCCTTCTAACATGTTTCTGTTGTCACCTCCTATCTACCTCCTCCCCCATCCCAATTTGGTGTTATCAATTTGTTGTCTAGTACCCAGAGTTTGTTATCAGTTAATAGTATTATATTCTTATCTTGTTTCCCTATACACCACAGATGAGTGATATCATCTGGGGCTTGTCTTTCTCCTTCTGGCTAATTTTTCCCAGCATTAAAATATTTTTAAATCTTCTAGTGGAAAAAAAAACCTAACTTCCTCTTCTATTTCATAAAATGGCATTCTTTTCAAATACACAGTAATGGTCTCTTCAAAATAGGTACTAAGTCTATTAGATAATACATCTTTGTGCATTTACAGCTTTTTTTTACTCCTGATCCAATTATTTTAGGCTGTGAAAATGTATTCAATACTTCCTCAGAAATGTCTTAGATTTGTTTCTTAATTCCATTATAATGGCCTTTTTGGTGCCAAGTATTTTATGTGACTGCTTCCCATAATGATAAAGGTTAGGTTTGTTTTGTACCATTTCAAAAGAGTAAATTTTGAGGTCAAAAGAGTGATTTACTCATCCACCCATTCATCACTTATGCATTCATTTATTCAGCACATGTCAATCGCCATATTTATAAGGCATCATAGCAAGTGAATCAATGACAGACCATTTCTCTCTCTCTCTCTCCCTCTATCTTTGTCTCTCTGTCTCTGTCTGTTTCTCTCTCTTTCTTTTATAATCCCCTGTGCCTGGAATAATACTTGCTCAAAGTCGATGTTCATTCTTATTGATAAAGAAGTTAGGCTGTGATGGGGAATAGATGAATGAATAAAAGAGTACATGACATGTGAAGATGTGAATAATAGAAAGATATGACTTTAGGAAAATAAAGATGGAAGATTTAAAGAACATTACTTTGAAGCTCATTTTTATTACTCTAATACAATTCCTATTCAGTTTTCCACAAGTACCTTAATGTGGTTTTAAACTTCCCTCTCCTACTCTCCAGTCACAAATAAATGAGAGATCATCTGTAAATAAAAAGGCTAATGCAGCCCCAGAAACTAGGAAAAAAATGTCTTTCCATCAAATGTGTGTTGTCTTTTATTAACAAACCACCTCAAGATGTTACTTACTTTGTTCTTAACAATGGACACTTACTCAGAAATGCATTATTAGGCTATTTCTTCACTCTGTCAATTTCACAGTGTTTATACAACCAAGATTTTATAGAGTCATTACACAGCTAAATGATACACAGAGACCACATTTCTATTGCAATTTGCCATTGACTCGAATATTGTTACATATATTAGCAGTCGCACCCACAAACTACCCCCAGCACCATGCAATCTCATCAAAAGCCAATATCCAGAGCTATAAACCAAAGCTCCCGGAAAAGAGTAACTCAGAACAGATCCTCCTGCCCCCGTGCCAGGCTGTCTTCACTGGGGCCCCCTCTGAGGGGGGTGGGTTGAGTTTCCCTCCCACCCCCAGCAGAACCCAGGCAGCCGGAAGAACTCCAGAACCCAGCTGCAGCCATGCTCAAGGCCACTTTCCACATGCTTGGAAGAGCCTCACCCATGAAGGAAAGTGGCAGAGGAACCCAGGTATGTGGGCCCCGTGGCTGAGATCTCCAAGCCTGCTTGAATTGGAGCTGGGCCTCCTCCCAACAAGCTTTCAAATAGCTTGATAGTCACACCCACAAACCGCCACGGGCACCATGTAATCTCATCAACAGCTAAGATCCAGAGACTATAAAATAAAGGTCCCGGAAGAGACTGATGCAGTATTTCCTGGAGACCCCTTATACTCTAGTTCACTGATGTACCTAAAGTAGCACACATTTGTTTAGTTTTAACACACTTGCTTGTATTCTCTTATATACGGGCTTAAATGGCTCCAGAATGAAATACAACAACCTTTACACACTTCCTTCTTATTGTGGTGGGAAGATGCTCGCTGGTAGGGTGGTTATTTGAATATTATCTGTAATGAACTATTGTGAACTACTTTATGAAAATAAAATGTATAAAAATCGCAAAATTTTTTTTTAAAAATCTTACAGAGAAACTTCAATTAAATCTACAGTATATTTGTTTCATGGGATGATGAAGCATATAGTAAAAAGGAGACATATGTCACCTTTAGATATTAACATTTTATTTAGGTAAGTAATTGCTCACTATAGAGTAATGTCATCTTCATCATCAGTAGAACATTAATTTTACTCTAGTTATTTTATTTTATTTTTAATTTTTTTCTTTTTGGGTCACACCCGGCAATGCACAGGGGTTACCTCCTGGCTCCGCACTCAGGAATTACTCCTGGCAGTGCTCAGGGGACCATATGGGATGCTGGGAATCAAACCCAGGTCGGCCTCGTGCAAAGCAAATGCCCTACCCGCTATTCTATTGCTCCAGCTCCCAGATGATTTTATTTTTAATAAAATGTTCTTGTTATCAGAAAAACATGACACGAGAACTGCCTTGTTAACAAATTTTAAGTGAACATTGCTTTACTGTTGATTATAGACATAACGTTGTACAACAGATCACTAGAGTTATTTGTAATACATAACTGATGCTCTATACCCATTGAATACCAACTCCACTCCACCTAACACCACCACCATCATTCTATGTTTTTCTTTTAGGGGCCAGACCCAGCAGGGCTTAAGGTTAACTCCTGGCTCTTTCTTCAGGGGTCACTTCTAATGGGGTTTTGGGGATCATGTATGGCTCTGGGTATTAAACCTTGATTGGCTGGATGCAAAGCAAGCACTTTACTCATTCTACTACTATGTCTCTGACCCCATTTTACTTTTTGATTATATAAATTATTTTATATGTAAAGATTATATTACACATAATATGTAAAAGACTTATGAAATACTCTTATTTATATGCCTCTCCTAAATGAATATTTGCTCAATTTCCTTAGACTAATGTACTATAGTTCAACAACAAACAAAAGAAATAAGAGTTCTTGGGCTGGAGCTGTAATGCAGCAGATAGGGTATTTGCCTTGCACGCGGGCAACCTGGGTTCAATCCCTGACATCCCATATGGTTACCCAAACACTGCCAGGAGTAATTTCTGAGTGCAGAGCCAGTAGTAACCCCTGAGCATCGCTGACTATGACCCAAAATAAGACATAAATAAATAAAAATAAATATTTTAAAAGAAATAATAGCTTTGCAATCTCCTAGTTTTAGGGCCAGAGTGATATTATTGAGGGTAAGGCCCTTTTTTATGCAGACAACACTGATTTGCTCCTCAGCAAATACCAGGGGTCACTCTTAAGTACAGAGCCAGAAAAGGACCTGAATAGCACCAAGCAACCCCAACAAAACAATAATCACTTGTATCACTTGTCATCCCATTGATCTTTGATTTGCTCAAGCGGGCACCAGTAATGTCGCCATCTGTCCCTGTCATGCGCTAGTGCAGCCCAGTGATATCTGCTTGCTCCAGGCACACGAAGAGCCTCAAATCGTTCATTTAGGGATTTGACAAAGAAATCTGACCATCTAGTTGGTGGGAGGCCACGCGGTCTTCTGACGTCCCATGGAATCCAGTCAGTAACAGCTTTAGTCCAGCTGTTGTCTCTGAATCACATTAAGTGATCAGCCCATCTGATTTTTGATGCCTTGGCAAACGTGACAGCGTCCCTGATTCTTGACCGTCAACAGAGGTCAGAACTCAGGATTTCTTCTCTCACTTGAGTGAGACGTGATACTCCAAACATATCTCTTTTGATTCCTCTTTGGGATACCCAAATAGCATTCTCATCCTGTTTGCATAGAGCCCAGGTCTCTGAGGCATATGTTAGAGCAGGAAGAACGGTGGAATCGAAAAGATGTGCCTGGAGTTGGAGGTTCTTCATTCTTTTAACCAGTTCTTCGACGCTCTTGAAGGCATTCCACGCTGCTCTCTTCCTCCTGCACAGTTCTGGAGCCAAGTCATTCCTCATGTTGATTTCTCGACCCAGGTACACATAGCTGCTGCATTCAGAGATGTTCATTCCATTGAGAGAAAATGGAACTTCAGGGACCAGTTCGTTTTTCATTCATTTTTCATGAGCATTGTCTTGTTGAGATTCAGCTGCAATCTGACATTTCCACACTCGTGGTCGAAGTCGGCCAGCATTTGTGCCGCTTGGCTAATATTTGGCGTTATGAGAACGATGTCATCAGCAAAGTGGAGGCGGTGTAATTGCCGACCATCTATCTTCACTCCCATTCCATCCCATTCCAGTCATAGTATGATGTTCTCTAGGGTGGCACTGAAGAGTTTCGGTGAAATCGTATCACCTTGCCGCACCCCTCTCTTTACATCAATGATCACTTCTTTGTAGAATGGTGAGATCCTGGTGGTTAATCCACAATACAGCTCATGGAGGATTTTGATATACTGAGTTTGAACACCCTGTTTGGCTAGGGCTTCGATGACCACTTCAGTCTCAACAGAATCGAAGGCCTTCTTTAAGTTAATGAACGTCAGACAGAGTGGCATCTTGAACTCTTGTGAAACTTCAATGAGTTTGGTCACTGTGTTGATATGGTCTATCATGCTGAATCTCCTTGGGAACCCGGCTTGCTCATATGGTTGTCCTTCATCTAGTGTTCTGCCTATTCTATTCAGGATGACGCAAGTGAACAACTTGTAGATGACAGACAGCCAGCAGATTGGGCAATAGTTGCTGATGTCATGGATGTCTCCCTTCTTGTACAACAGAACAGTCCTACTGGTTTTCCACTGAGACAGAACCTTGCATTCAGACAGGTAGCCTGTAAAGAGGCGAGTATTGATGAGTACTGGTGGCAGATTCTTCAGGTGTTTGGGTCTGACTTTGTCCGGACAAGGTGCTGTACGTGTCTTTACCAACGAAATGGCATGTCAGATTTCGGAAGGGAGGACATTTGGAATATCCATCTTGCGGAATTTGGTATGTGGGCAGGTGGACGTGGCTGTCAAAGAGATCTGAGTAGAAGTCGTGAATAATCCTCTCCATTGCCCTTCTGGAAGATGTGATAGATCCATTGGGATGTTGGAGGGCAGTCATCTTGTTCTTGTAGTTGGCAAAGGATAAACGAGCGTTTCGAATACTTTTTCCATCTTCTGCCGCATCAGCCAACACTGCTGCTTTCTCTCTTTGAAGTCTTCCTTTATCGCATCTCTACACAGCTTTGGGAGCTTGGACATTAGCTTGTGGTTGCCTGAGGCTCGCGCCAAACCACATTGACAAACGAGTTTGAGAGTTTCCGAAGACAGGCGTCTGTGGCATTCTTACTTGCACAGTCATGGAGGTTCTGAACCAGTCGATCATATTCCTTGTAGATGCTGTCAAGGGCAGCATCTTCCCACATTGCTGCAACAGTGCCCAAAAGCTCCCAGTTGGTGCTCATTCTGGGAGTTGCCTTCATAGACTTAAATTTTGAAGACCTTTCTCCCCGCTCTGTGAAGTAGAATTTTGCAGGAAGGAGATGGTGGTCTGATCCCGTTTGGAATTTTGAGACAACAGCGACATGTATGTTCACAGGCTGCAAGCTACCCATGGCGTACTTGATATGCCAACAACAGTAATAACAATCAGCCTCATTCACCTGACACCAAAAGAGCCAATACAGCAGCGTTAAGAAAGATGAGCAAGGAGAGGCTGAAAACATCTCAGGGATGAACTAGACTGCCAAAACGAAGAAAGACTAAAGTGATTGTCTGTACTTTCAACGCACATAACTGGCATCAGAAGCATCCATCGAGGACCTTATGGTGCAAGCGCAGAAGATCAAGTAGGACATCATTGGTCTGACCAAACAAGAAAATAACAATAATAATAATATCTTAATTTCAATAACATTGGACAAATTTTCAGAAACAACTGATAAATCATCTGGTAGTTCTATTTTTCATATTTTGGGAGTCATCTTTACCCTTGTTTTCTAGTTACTGCACCATTGTGCATCCTTACCATAGTGTACAAGGATTTGAAATGGTATGATTTTTTTTAAGTTAGAACTGAATTACTAACTAAACATATGTAAGAAATTATGAGATCAAAATTCATTAAAACCTTAAACTCAGATCAGATTAGTAACTTCAAAGTCGTGTATTATCATTGAAGAGTCATTTTGTAGCAAATTTGCACAAGAGAAGTACTGTCTTTGTAATGAAAAACACACAAGTGCTCTGAAAGATAGAAAATAGCCTTGAAAAAACTTCAGAGTGTAAGGGTGTCTCTAATGTAATCAAAATCAGTGGCCTAGGGCCCAGAGTGATAGCATGGCAGGAAAGGCACTTGCCTTGCACACAGCCAAGCCAAGTTTGATGCCCAGTGTCCCAGATGGTCTCCTCAAGCACAGCCAGGAGTAATTCTGAGTGCATAACCGGGAGTAACCCCTGAGTATCACTAGATGTGGTCCAAAAACAAACAAAAACCAAAACGCATAATTTAAAAAGTAGTGGCCTATATAATAGGAAAAATTAAGTAGCACCCTATTTTTAGAAAATAGAAGAGAGTTCAGAAAGAAACCTTACCCATGCTCCTACATAGTTAATATACTTCTTTCCTTGTAGAAATTCAAATTAAAAAGTTAATGAGATATCATCTTATACCTTCAGAATCAATGCAATTTTTTAAATTACTGAACCTCTTTCTACTTTGCTTAGAGTTCCTTTACTTATTGCTATTTGATAAAACAGGAAAATTTTACAACTTTTTTGAAGACCAACAGAAATCAAGAGATAATGGTCCTGTAAATGAAGTTCTTTCAATCTCTGAAATCTAAGATTAAGGTCAGAGTCAATGCATAACTAAATAAAACTTTGGTGTTCTTTTTTTTCCCTCCCTCCCCTACCTAGACTTAGTTTCTTAACAAAAGAAAATAATAATTAAAAAGGAACCCTACAGTTCCTTCATAAAGTGAATTTAGTTGAGACAAACACTAAGCCCTTAAGTAAAAGAAATATTAGTTTCATTTAATTTCTAGCAATACAGGATACCAGAGAGCTGAAAATAATCTAGCCTGAAACTATCTGAAAATATTTTCAAAGGAAAAACAGCCAGAGCCAGATACGCAGCTTGTGAGTGTCATGTGCAATAAAAAAGGGACTCTAAAATGTGTGATATGGAGATGGGTAAGACGATTTTTTCCCAGAAAGTTCAATGCCATATTGTGTGTGAAGATAGGAGACAAACTCACTCCAGGTTTGGCACCAAAACCATAAAAAAGAAGAAGAAAGCTGTCAGTAATACTTGGAATGCTGTATTTATTACAATTTTTTTTCTATGTTTACAGCTTTTGATTTTATTTAATCTATCAGAATGCAGATCATGATTAGTTTACAAGACATTTCTAATTTAAATAAGACTGGCTCAGGGCTGGAGAGATACTCCAGCACGTTGTTGCCCTCCACATGGCCAATGCTAGTTTGATTTCCGGCATCAAATATAGTACATGGAGCCCTGCCAGGAGGGATTGCTGAGCACAGAGCTAGGAATAAGCTCTCAGCATTGCCAGGTATGGCCTAAAACTAATAAATAAGATTGGCTGGTGATCAAAGTGGATATTATCTGAGTTTCATACTTTGATATTAACCCCAATTCATCAAGTACATCACTATTTTCCCTTCTAGTGAGAGGATTGGACTTGATTAATTATCCTCACCTTTGCAGAGATCAGGAAGGCCATCTCAAAACCTGAGGAAGGATTAGTTTTCTATTTACATTTATATCACTGGCTTTATTATGTCTAAAGATTGAGAAAACCTCTTCATAATCTCCTAGAACAGAAGATTTGCCTATGTCTCAAGTTGTGTTCATTAGCCAGATAAAGGCAAGTGCTGCGGAAAGTTGGCAGTGTCCCTTTTATCTATTTGGTCTTAATTATTCTGATTAATTAAAACTTTTCTATATCCAATGTTGTCTTTCACCTGATGAAAACATTTTCATGTGACATATGTACTATATAAAATAAAGATACTTAACATTTATTGCATCGAGGAAATATTTAAGGAAAAATTGTTTTAAATGTGCCATTAAGTTAATGGCAGACACTGTAGTTTAGAAGTAGGAACTCCAACTTAGAAGTTTGAGCCCCAACAGTCCAGAGAATTGTAGCTTTCAAAATGTGTTCATCATCATCATCATCATCATCATCATCACCACCACTACTATCATCATCATGATGTTAGAAATGCAAATAATTGAAATGGGAGATAGTTTGAAGGGCTGGAGTGAATACTTTGCATGTAGGAATGCCAGCTTTGATCCCCAATGATCTAGGGCCACGGAGCACCATACTGGAAGCAGCCCTGAGCACATCCAAGTATGCTTCTCCTTGAAACAACGCTATGAAAATTCCTAAGCCCCTATCTTATCCTACTAAATTAACGATTCTGGGAGTTGAGTCCAGCAAACTATGTTTTCACAGAACTGCAGTGCTTCTCTGAAATTATGACATATATCAGAACCTTTTAAAGACTCGTGAATTGTTCACTGTGTAGTCTGGGATTTAGCAACATTGTCAAAAAGGTAGAACTTCAACAAACACAATCCAAGTAGGAATGAGGACAAAGCAAGGAAAATGAGGTCCCCAGGATGCAAAATTTCGAATACTTAATCTCAGGATTAAGCAAGTGCACGCCAATGTATGTATGATTACGACTATGGAACCTCTGTAATTTTTTTCACTTATTTGCATTTATAAGTATTCTACAGTGAATCTGAATTCATTCCATAATTAAAAAGAAAAATGTTTTCTTAAACTTCAAAAAGCAAAGTATTAAATCAATAAATACTAAGTATCCCCCTAAGAATGGTGTGTTAATCCGTTCTGTTCTATCAGCCCCAAATCACAGAACAATGGGGATAAATATATTCCAAATTTGATTTCCTTCAAGCTGTATAGAAGAGCTGGAATTACAGAGTGCAATAAACCATTAATATCGCTTGTTACCCATAAAGCCAATTTACTGACAGCCAGGAAGACTGGCTTTCACAGCAGAGCAATCACCAAGGCATAGTTTTAATTTCCTGGCAGTGAACTGGTGTGAGCAGTGTAGCAATGCATTCTCATGCACATCGATTGCAGTGGCAAGAGAATCTGACACTGAAAATAATTGCAAATCTAGTTTGCCATAAAGCAGAGACAATCCGTTCCAAGTGGATAAACTAATCTTCCTTTATTTTTGTTTTGTTTGGGGCAGTTTGTTTAGTTTTATATCAATAAAAGAATAATTCTGCTTGAGATGACAGATCTATGATATTTTACACTCAAATTTGAGCACATTTATATGTATATGTCCCTCCCCTCAATAAGAACCAAAACATCTGTAAGCATTTTAAAAGTTTATTCACATGCAGAACACAGAACCTCAAGGAGCATAGCCCATCAGACTAAGTCCAGAAGTTGTAATGGAAAAATAGAACAGCATCTTCAGCAAACACTGCAGAATTATTTCCAATAATTTCACTTCCTTCTTTCTCCACAATAGACAACACTGGAATTTTCTCAGCATTAATTTTCATTCTGTCGGCTACAGGTAGAAGTGGCTAGTGGAGAATTGTGGAGTGTTCAAATTAGAAAAGCCAGATAGGATCTTATCTACGATTCATTTATGCTTCATTTATGGCTAAGGAAGCACATTTAGAAAAGTTGCATTGCTTTCCAGAGACAGAAAGGCAGTGAAAGAAGGCCTTCCTTCTCTTGGCCTTCATGATAATTACCTGTTGTAGTTATGTGTATAATGGTTTTCTTGTAGACTCATGAAAATTTCAAGCTTAGAGACTTCCTTAGCATATCCCAAGGATGCAAAAAAGCACAGTAGAAATGACATCTGTACCTATATGTTCATTGTAGCACTGTTCACAATAGCTAAAATCTGGAAACAGCCCAAGTGCCCTAGAACAGATGACTGATTATAGAAACTTTGGTACATCTACACAATGGAATACTATACAGCTGTTAGGATAGATGAAGTCAATAAATTTTCTTATAAATGGATAGACATGGAGACTATCATGCTTAGTGAAAGGAGACAGAAAGAGAGGGACAGACATAGAAGTACTGCATTTATTTGTGGAGTATAGAATAATATCACATGAGGCTGATGTAAGACAGTAGATATAAGGGCCAGCTATGGGAAGGATTGCCCCCTAGGTGGAAGCCTGCTTCATGAACAGAGGAGAGAAGGAAGATGGAATAGAGAAGGGATCAATAAGAAAATGATGACTGGAGGAATCAGTCGGGATAGGAGATGTGTGCCAAAAGTAGATAATGGACCAAACATGATGACCTCTCAGTGTCTGTGTTGCAAACCATGATGCCCCAAAGTAGAAAGAGAGTATGGGGAATATTGTCTGCCATGGAGGCAGGGGGAGGGTGGGAAAGAGGGTGTATACTGGGGATATTTGTGGTGGGGAATGTGCACTGGTGGAACGATGGGTGTTTGATCATTATGTGATTGTAACCCAAACATGAAAGTAACTGTCTCACTTGTAACTATCTCACAGTGATTCAATAAAATTTTTTAAAAAAGAAAAAAAAAGAATCTTCTTTAACTTCTATTGTTATATAACAAATAGCTACAAATTTGGTGGCTTACAATCACTCCTGTTTATGAGCTCACAGCTCTGCAGATCAGAAGTCCGTGCTATAGGTAGGGCTCAGGTCAGCTTCTCACGAGGCTTAACCCAGGTTAAGCCTTAACTGCACTCTTATGTAAAGCCAGCCCTGTATGCTTCCAAACGGCCAAATTTATTTCCTTGAGGTTATAATACTAGCATCTCCCTTTCTTTTTTGATAGTCAGGTGAAGGATATTTTCAGCTAACGAATGATTCATTTCCCTTTGTCATGTGTTCCCCTAATATTCAAGCCAAGAATGGGTAGCTTGTCCAATCTCAATCCTGTTTATGTTTCACATTTTCAGATTTTGAATCCCTCTTGTCAGGAAGAGCCCAGTCCACCTCATGAGGGCTTACTCATTAAATCAACTTACTCCAAATCATCTCTTATTATTTTTTATTTTTTCCTTTTTTCTGTTGATGCAGCTTTACAATGTGAGGACAGATAGCTACTAGGATTGCACTTGACACTTAGCAGGTGGTATCTGATTTCAAACTTTTGACTTTAAAACTTGTAAGCCAGGTACTTTAGCTACTGAACCATCTCCTGATCCCAAATATTCTCCCCTTTTTTAACCCTTGTAACAGAATCTAATCATAAGAGTGTGACAGTCCATCTTATTTACAGGTTCTTTTCAGACTCAAAGGCTGGAGATCATCTCAGAATTCTGCACACCACAGGATCCATGCAGTTCATCTGGCATCCAGAGCACTGGCCCAGCTGTGAGTGTACTGAGCTAAACAGAAGGTACATCTTCAGGATTCAGCACATTTCCAAGATACAAGCTACTGAGCTAGTGGACATGGAGATATTTATTGAGGACAAAAGTTCTTGCTCACTCACCAAATTTTAAACAAAATCATTGAAGGTTTATAGTCTTATGTATGAAAGATGGCCCAAGTTAAATAGCATAAGATTATTGAGGAAAGCAAAAACATTTTAAGCTTTTGGTCTGAGATTATACATATTAACTATTCTAAATTATGCTCTTCCTGTATAAGAACTGTGTTCTGATTCTCTCCTTCATTGGAAAAATAAAAGTAATGACAAATGATGGGCTTGCATGTTATAAAGACAATGTTCCATCTACAAAGAGCTTAAGCCTCATTTTGAAGCTAACTCAGTAAAAGATGCATTCATTATATGAACCAAAATATATTGCATCCTGCTGGCAGCTGTCCCATCTGCCAATTTATATGGCTACAGCTCTAATTCAGATTTTCTCAGTTCCTTGGATCCAGTATTAGCCCCTCACCAGGAGATCTTGTCTTTTTTTCACTCAATAATTAGCAATCCTGTACTGCATTGAAGAAACTCTTGGAAATTGTCCTTTGGTGATATGATGATGAGACATGGCAGGGTGGAGAAGGAAGAGGTATTTAGGGGGAATAAGAATTGTTCTACTGGGGCTGGAGCAATAGTACAATGGGTAGAGCATTGGTCTTGCATGCAGCTGACCTGGGTTCAATGCCTGGCATCCCATATGGTCTCTCAAGCATCAACAGGAGTAATTTATGAATGCAGAGCCAGAAGTGACCTCTGAGCATCTCCTGGTGTGGCCCCCACCACCCCAAAAAGAATTGTTCTACCTTTCTATGATTAATTAGGTCTCAGTCTTTTAGTGAACTTATGCTTCTGATCTGGGAAATTTCTAAATGTTGATCAGGTGTTTTTTTGCCCTCAGAAGGGAAGGATGATTGAGTGGCTGCAGTTAGGCACTCACTCTGCTGCTCCCAGATCACTTGAGCTCTGATAGCATCTAGCAGGATAAGATATAGGTAACTAGTGCTCACCACCTCCAGCAGCTCTGGCTATACAAAATGTCTCCTTTACCTCTGTTACTTCCTGCAGGGAGCAGGAGGGGGTTTCTGTCTGGTATTAACTACAATAACTTGGCAGAGATTCTAACGATAAGTCTCACAATATTGTTGCTCCCCTGGCCCAGCCACAACTGTATCTCTGTAGAGTTTTTAATCTCATTCTGGTCTACCTGCAGCCTCCAGCAACTCTTCAATTATAATTCAGGCTTTCCCTTCCTGACACTGAAGCTTGCTAGCAATTCACTCCTGAGATTCTGGTTTAGTTTGGGTTTTTCCTTTGATTTTGAAGCAACACCTGGTGATACTCAGAGGTTACTCCTGGTGCAGCACTTGGTAATTACTCCTGATGGTGGGTGCCAGGGAGTTCATCTGGGATGCCCGGGATTGATCCCAGATCAACAACGTGCAAGGCAATTGTCCTACCCTCTGGACTATCTCTCCAGCACCTCATTTCTGAGTTTTTGATCTGGTAAACCTTAAGAGTTCCGGTGTTTTGATGAAATCATGCAATTTGTTGCAGTATGGTTGGAACTGGAAGATGTCTTGTTGAGTGAAGTAAGTCAGAAGAAGAAAGATAAACACAGAATGATCTCAATTATCTGTGGTATATAGAATACTGAATGAGGAATGTACTATAGTAAAGAGGGAAGCCTAGGTCTTCCTTGACCCCAGTGTACAGAAAGGAGAAAGACAAAGAAAGAAAGAAATTTAGGGGGGAATAAGAGAGTGGCAAAGTAATGGTAAACAGGTTTTGGGCATCAGGGCTTCAGTTTCACTGGTGATATGGATGATGGTATAGTCATAAATCCAAAACACAGACTCAACCAAACTGAAATCATGGTTCTAAGCCTCAACAACTGAAACTTTGTAATGTGCCTGTCAAGTTGACAAGCAGGGATGGGTGGAGGATTGAGGGAGTGGGGAGGGAATGTGGAAACACTGGTGGAAGGAATTTGATACTGGTGTGCGCGTTCCCCCGAAATCTCTCCGGCCCGCAGAGAGACAACAGTGGAAAGCGCTCCTAATTGGGTGGGTTCTAAGAGTGGTCCCGATCTGAAAATAAAACTGGTGAGGTTAGTAAAAAGGGGCTCAAGACAACATGTGCTGATCAAGAGCGTCTTTATTACCAGCCATGCTGGTTTTATACCTTTCTTAGCAGGGGGTTGGTACATGAGTTGTCAATCATCAGGGAAGTGTCTCCTCAGACCAAATAAGGAAAAGTTCGGGATGTTATTTGGTGGGCTTACAACATTCTCCAAGAGTAGGTTGAGAAATAGTGGGGAGGGGAAGACAAGGGTTTATCTGGCAGGAGCATCTGTCAGGAGGAATGTACAAGGCTTTTAGTGTAGAGGAAGGCACTCTACTTTACGGGCTTTTTGGGGTCTCGTGGTTAACTGCCTTGGGCTACTTTTACTTCTTGAGCAAACGCTGGTAATGGAATTTTCCGGTTTGTCCAGGGTAAAGGTTTCGGGGCCCTCTTTAGTTCAGGGTCCTGAACAGTCCCCAATACTGGTGGTGAGATTGGCGTTGAAATATTATATGCCTAAAACTCAACTATCAAGAACTTAGTAAATCACAGTTCTTTAGCTTTTGAAAATACATGAAACAAAGTGGGAAATGTACACTGGTGAAGGGACAGGTGTTAGAACACTATATGACCGAAACCCAATCATGAACAACTTTGTAACTGTGTATCTCACTGTGATTCGTTTTTTTAAAAAAGAAAAGAATGACCAAAAGAAAAAAGAAGACTTGTAGTGTTCTATCTCTGTCTTAAGAGTAGTTGTTTTCAACACCCAAAAGAAGAGAGAGCGCAAAAGTGAATGCCCTGCCACAGAGGTGGAGTAGGGTCGGGGGGACGGGGTAGGGGTGGTGGGAGGGATGCTGGTGGTGGAGAATGGGCACTGGTAGAGGGATGGGTATTGATTATTGTATGACTGAAACGCAAGCATGAACGTTTGTAAGTCTGTAACTGTACCTCACAGTGATTCATTAATTAAATTTTTTTTAAAAAAGAGTAGTGGTTTTGCCATGTCCTATCTCCTTGCAACTCCAGGAAGAGTTGATGTTTTGATCTGTTCAACTTTTGACTCAATAGGATGCAATAGCAAAGTCCAAGTTCCTCACAAGTAAACTAAATAGATAGAATAATTTTTTGACTCATCTACTTTCCTATATGCAAGTACTCTGGATTTCATTAATGTCCAATTTTAATTCCCCTCTGCAGAAGCTTAATAACACTATTTCATTTTATTTCTCTAGCCAAACCACTGCTTTATTTGATGCTGAGAAATTTCTCTCAAAATCCACTGCAAATAAACAAGAAAAGTATCTTTTCATAGCATGCAATTAAATTGCACTTGACCCAACAAGAAGATTTCTATGATAGGCTTTCCATAATATTAACAAAGGTCATCTTTCTGTGTAACAGAAAATTCAACTTTCTCTTGAATCATTTTATTTTTAAAGTCTCAATAGTTAATCAATGCTAAGGAGTTTTAGAGGGGGTAGGGATTAAATCTTTACCCTCTGTGCTATCCCTTTGGCCCCTGTTAAGAAATATTTTTATACTAACCCATTATCAAGTGATACCAAACTACATGTCATTTATCAAATAGATATATAATATATTAACTATTAAAACAAATATATTAATTACAGTGATAAAAATTACATGAATAGCCTATACTTAGAATTGGTATAGCCAAGCCTGTGTTACTCTGCAGGTATTAGAGATTCCATTTCATTCTCCATGTTATATACTTCTTAGATCCAACCGCTCCTCTTTGGCTTGTTTCCAATCCTAAGGGTTGTTCTTATGCCTTGTATATTTAACTTTAAAACAGAGCCAGTTGGGCTGGAGCAGTGGGTACAGCAGGTAGGGTGTTAGCCTTGCACATGGCTGACCCAGATTCAATCCCTGAGCACCGCAAGGAGTAACTCCTGAATGCAGAGCAGGAGTAATTCACTGATCATCGCTGGGTGTGACCCAAAAATAAAAAGGAAAAAAAATAATTAAAAAATAAAACAGAGCCAGTTTGAGTAGAAAAGGAAAGCAAATAACAAACCTTCTGTAAAGAGTACTGACGGCTGTCAGGTGTCCTCATCTCCAGTTAGATGTTGTCTAATAATGTTATCACAAAGGTTGACAAGAAGTAAACTACTTGGTTGAGGACAATTCCACCATCTTCTCAGATTACTAGTACATGAATAAGCCCAATCTCCTCACTGCCCACAACAACCCTTGTATCTCTAATAAATTCACCTAAAAGCATCAAACACCTGTACTTGGGTTTGGTTACAACTCCCTGACAGAGTTTCCAAGAGAGAACCCACAATTTTCTATTAATGTCTCCTTCTGTTCTGTAAGTCAGGCAGCACAAGAAGATCTCAGATTCTGTCTTTTTCAAAGAGCTTCTATAAACCAATTCCCTAGGAACCTGCATGACTGTCAGGATAAAAATCTTAGACAGAATCCACAAGCAAGAGGAAAGTAGGTAAATAGCCAGTGTCAGAAATAAATTTGCCTTCTCTGATACAGAAGGCATGATATGCACATTCATACATGTTTTACTTGTGGCATTGACATTTTAGGTGAGAATTAGCTCTTCCTTGAATTTTGATAAGAAATCATATAGATTTTCAGTCAGTTTCTCATGCTGCTCTGATCCTTTCAACAGTTTCTTCTGTCATCTGTCTATTAAAAATATATTCAATTTGTGTCTCCGTAATCCATTACAAAGGATTTAATTTTTATCCAAATCACTATCCTGCAGTCTCCCAGGACTTGACTTTAAACCATAAATTAAAAGGTAGAGGAGCAGTGAGACATCTCAAAGGGCTAAAGTGCATGTCTTGCAAGTGTAAGACACTGAATTTGATTCCTGCCAAAGCATGGCCCCCTCTGCACCACAGTTAAATCCCTAGAATACCCAGAGAACCAATTGGTAATGGCTTGGTGGCTCCCAGCACTGCCAGAGTCAAGCAACATTACATTTCCAGCCTGAACATTTTTACTGTCTCACTGGTTGGCTACGTGCTGCTGGGAGTGGCTCCTAGGATTTTAAGGCATTGCTTGGGAAATCCCCCAAAACAGCAAATAAATACATAAAAGATGGAATTAACAAGTCATCCATTATCATTGACACTAAAAATATCAACCCACAGAGCAGGAATGATTTTGGAAAACACTATTAAAAAATCCAGATAGACCCCAAACCATAGCAACATATGAGACCTACCCTTTAGAAATCTGTTCTTTTGAATTCAAATTTGCCCTTAAACACAGAGGGAAGAAAATTCAGTATTGATTTGATTAAAATTTACAGTAACTCAAGTTGTCTAATATTTTTCAATGCTCTATTTATAGGTTGTCACTTCTTTGTCTCTAGGATATCACAAAATTTTAATAGTCCATCAAAAAAGCAGAAACAGGACCAGGGAGATAGCTCAAAAACCCAGAGGCAAGTCTATAACTGGGATGCCCAGTTTCAGACTATGTGCCATATTGATTCATGAGCACTGTCAGGGCACCCTCATGAGCACCCTCTGGGCAGTGAGCCAAGAGAAGCTCCAAAGGACCATCTTGTGTGGCCAAACAACTTCACCATCAAGTCACACATCTTTCCAAATATGAATAAATATATGTTTAATTACATCTGTAAACATAAGCTCCAGCTTCCCTCCCTGCCCCAAGTAGAGCTTCCCATAGCCCCCATGAAGACCTCCGGAGCCTAGCCACAACCATGCTGAAAGCCCCTCTCCACACGTTCCCACCAGCCTTCCTCTGGGAGAACCTGGCAAGCTAATGAGTTTCCTGCCCACATGGGAGAGCCTTACAAACTCCCCATGGTGTATTCATATGCCAAAACCAGTAACAATACTGGGTCTCATTCCCCTGACCCTGAAAAAGCCTCCAATGCGGCATCATTGGGAAGGACAAGTAAAGAGAGGCTTCTAAAATTTCAGGCCTAGGACAAATGGAGACCGGTTACTGAGACCGCTCGAGAAGTTCAACAATCAATGGGATGATGATGTTGATGATGATGATGAAATAGATCTTTAAACTTGATTCCTATTATCACCTGTTTACATATTTTTGTTCAGAAAAAACATATTACTTAAAAGAAAAATTAATGTTCCAATGGCTTCCGGTGGCACATGAACACCTAACAATTTCCAGTAACAAAATAAGGAATATATGTTTAAGATGACAGGATATATTTGAAAAGTGTTATAAGGCACTTCTCTTAAATTTTACTCTGTAGGTGGGATGCTATAAAGAGAAACGTTTTTGTAAAATGTACACTGTATGATATATATCATATCATTTTGAATTTTAAAATTTTAAAAGAAACATTCCACGAACATAGAATTTGTTATTTTCCCCACATTCCATTAAGTTTCTTCTGTTTTTCACAAGCTAGAATCTTCGCTTGTGAGAATATTTCAATAATAAGAAAACTAACCCACTACCACCACCACCTCCCTTAAGAAAATAAACCTACAGGGAAAATTTAGTTCAATAGCAGCAGTTACATCTAAAACAATTCTGAATATTCGGTTCAATAATGATGCTATACCCTGTTCAGCAATTAATCAATAAGCACTTGGGCATGAACACGGCAAGATTAGCTTTTAATTTCCATGTGGAAGACGAATGCAAGTTCTTTACAGAGCTAAATCTTGAGCTGAAGAGATAAAACCAACATAACAAAGATGAAGTGGGGAGGGTAGCTCATGAGTAATGCTAAATAAATAGGAAATAAAACAATACCACAAAAGCTCACACAAAAAGATCTGAGGGCCTGGGTTTCTTGAGTAAGCATTATCTTCCTCATTGTAATGTTAAAGTGTACATTTAACATACATGTGTATGTCAATGTATTCAGGCAATATTCCTACAAGTAACCCTGGTCCTCTTCTGTGTTTCATGTACTTGAACTATAGATTTAAGAATAGAAAATCTGGGGCTGGAGCGAAAGCACAGCGGGTAGGGCATTCACCTTACATGCGTCTGACCTGTGTTCAATTCCCAGCATCCAAAATGGTCCCCTGAGCACCGCCAGGAGTAATTCCTAAGTGCATTAGCCAGGAGTAACCCCTGAGTATTGCTGGGTGTGACCCAAAAAGAAAAAAAATAGAAAATCTATTACAAAAATTCTACCTTTAACCCTAGGACAGACATAAGCTACCTGCCTCAGCCCCTCCACAAATAGCTGCTCCAGCAGCAGCCATTCCCAATTACTCAGGATATGCAGACCTGGGGAAAACTATCTGCTGACTGCAACAGGCTGTCAGTTCCAAGCCAGGAATAAGGGCTATGCCTCCACCACTTTGCAGACTGTTTAGCATGCAAAAAAGTCTCTAATAGAAGTAAACTTTGGAAAAGGCATCATTTAATAATTTCTTTTCATTGCTGAAAACGAAGACTCTATGAGCTCATGCGGCCACGACAGCAGCCATGCGGTTTTGGATTTCTGATATTTAAGCTCAGTTCACAGTCTAGATGCATTTCTGTAAGAAGCCACTCTGGGTGCCAAAATGGGTTAGAAGACCTCTCAGATCATAGTCTTTAGGAGCAGAGGTCCGTTTCGCGTGAGGCAGCTTACGGATCTTATTTGGGCAGAGGACATGCCGGTAACACCCCCCTCCCATGATCACCTGTGAGCCAATAATGGTGAGTTCTCTATTGAAATATTTAATGTATTCAAAGTATAGAGAGAATAAAGTGAAGATCATTAGCTACTTAGGTGGGGGGGGTCGGTGGGAGGGGGGTATATTGGGGTTCTTGGTGGTGGAACATGTGCACTGGTGAAGGGATGGGGTTTAATCATTATATGACTGAGTCTTAAACCTGAAATCTTTGTATTTTTTTTTCACGGTGATTCAATAAAATAAAAATTAAAAAAAAGAAGTGAACTTCGGTATTTAATGAACTTAGTAAGCTACTTGTTTCTTGCCTAGGCATAAAGCATTTGTTTCTTACAGGGCACTACGTTATTCTGTACTGTAGGAACAAGACAGGGCTGTGTTGGGATAGGGTCCCAGGTTGAGGTTATGTGAGCAAAGCTCTAAGTAAGAATCAAGGAGACAGTAGAATACACAAGACTAAAAGGTATAAAGCAAGAGCTCATAGAATAGAAAGGTCTGCGATCAAAGAGCAAACTTAGTGGTAATAAGACCAAATGATATTGACCTTGGTGTGGAGGAAGTTACTGCCCATTTTTACCTTTTGTCAAAATTATAAAGTACAGTTTTTTTTTTTGGCTTTTTGGGTCACACCTGGCGATGCACAGGGGTCACTCCTGGCTCTGCACTCAGGAATTACCCCTGGCGGTACTCAGGGGACCATATGGGATGCTGGGAATCGAACCCGGGTTGGCCGCGTGCAAGGCAAGTGCCCTACCCGCTGTGCTATCACTCCAGCCCCTAAAGTACAGTTTTTAATATAGTCTTGATACAGTTATATAGAAAACTTTTGTACAGTTTAAGGAACAGTCGTAAGGTAAACACTCATTTGTTCTCCTTCGAGTCAAGAAACAAATGCCAGCAACCTGAGATGTGTTTCCTTAAGTGCATCGTCCCATTGATACCATTATCTGGATATTGTAATTATTCCCTAGTTTTCCTTTCAGTCTTGAAAAAATATGTACCTCTATGTTTTAACATTTGTATTGGAATAATGCCACATCTCTTCTCCTATAACTTATTTCTTTGGGCTGGGGATGGCAATGGGGCCATACCTGGCAGTGCTCAAGGCTTACTCCTGGCTCTGTACTTAGGGATCACTCCTGGAGCAGTTAAGGGGACCATATGTGGTTTTGTAGATAAAGCCAGGTTGGCAATACGCAAAACAGGAGCCCTATCTCTTGCACTATCTCTCCGCCCCTCCTATAATTTGTTTCTTTTGTTCAAGTTTATTCCTTTGAGATCATTCACACTCATGCATATATTAGAGCTGACTATTGTCACTGCAGTGTGATTTTTTTACTACAGAACTACAGTAATGCATCATTTAATGATGCTTTGGCTACTGATACAATTTAAGTACAATAATGGCCCCAATCAGCTATAGTATTTAGCTTTAGGCTATCCCATCCAGGATTATATCATTATATTTTATGACATTCACACAGAAGAACTGACAAGTGACACATTTGCCAGACTGTATCCCCTTGATGAAGCAATGCATAATTGTAGTCTCTACATACTTATCTCTCTTACTGCTTTGGAACTCACAGAGCTTTCCAGTTATCTTCCTGCTAGAAACACTGCAAACTTCTAGGTACCTGTCTCCTAGTTACATCTGCCAAACTTTTTCGAGAGTATAGACTTGGCAGCAGGATGAAATGATCGTACTATGGTCATGTTCAACTTCACTAGGTAAAGCAAACCATATTTTTCAAATATGAGTGATTTAATTTTGTGTTTTATTCAATATGCCAAAGTAACAAGTCTCACAATGGAGACATTATTGGTACCCACTCGAGCAAATCAATGAGCAACGGGACGAGAGTGCTATGGTGCTACCTGTAGAGGGTGAAAAGTCACAGCACTACATTTTCTCAACACTTGTTATCATTCTTTCTTTTTTTGTTGTTGTTATCATGCTTTATAGCTTTGGTTCATGTAACAGAATCCTTGTCTAGTATTAAAAAATGTGTCTATTCTTCCTTTTGCCTGCTTTCTGTTATATTTTTCCTTCTTTATTAAGAAGAATTCTTTACATGCTGTACTAGCCCTTTGATGATAACTAGAAATCAAAAAATGTTATTTTCCCAGTTAACGCCTTGTCTTGTCCTTCTCTTAAGAACATCTTCTAATATCTGTAAGTAAGAGATAATCTTGGTTGGTTGGAATGGATTTGCAGAGGAGGGGGAGTATTTATTAGGAAATACCAAATAATAAAATCAAACCTCTTGAAAACTCAAGAATGTATTTTATATAATAGAGTCTATTTCTGTACAATGGAACCAATCTTAAAGGCTATATAATGTATGATTCCAACTATAGATCATACATCACAAAAATAGTGCAACATTAATGACCGTGACAAACACAATTCTGTTTGATACTTGCTTCTGGATATGGGTCTCCGTGGTATGGGTATTGTGCTATTTCTTAAGCTGATAGATGCTTATTCATGTGGTTTTTAGCTTAATAATCTTTTTTGTATTTCTAAAGTAATTAATAACTACTGAAAAGTTACAATTTTTTTAACACTTAAAATAGAATGCAGTAAGTAAGGCAGGGCTTTGAATGAAAAAAAAATTGTTTTAAGAACCTTTGTAGTACTTCACACCCAGTAAGGAATCCTGTAGAGGTTGCAATGCCTTCCTTGACCTGAACCCTTCACCTCTTCCTCATATTTGCCCTTAGAACTGACCATTCCCAGAATGCTTCTCCCCTGTCTCAGCTATTCCCACCCAATAATATCTTCTCATCCAGCCAAACAAGTGACAGACAATATACTCTAGCCATTTCCATTTCTCTTTCATCCATTCTCTTTCATGGAATGTTTCAGCAACTATTTTCTAGTCATTTCTAAAATAATTGGTGACATGGCATTAATAAAACATTCCTCCCAGAAAATGCATTTACTGAATGCTCTCATTACTGAGCCACAGATGATATCTACTGAGTGATTGGTTTTCTTATTTGTTCTTGTTCATAGACACAGCTGGTTTTCCCATTTGATATTCTGCTTAAATATACAGCTCTGTGTTTAATGGTTAAGTGCAAATTGTTCCAAGTTGTAGTATAACTATCTCTACACTGTGCCCAATATTCAAAGCTCAAGTAAATATTTGATGCAATAACACCAAACACATCATCTTTAAGAAACTTTTTTTGTATAAAACCACTCTTCATTAGTACCAAAGAGCATTTTAGCTTTTGAAACTCTATGATTTTCCTGAAAACTAGCAAACCTGTTTTATAAGGAAAACATTAGTCCTACTTAAATAAATGTTTCACAACCAATGTGCACAGAGACAGAGAGGGTAACCTAGATCTATTTGCCCGCCAAAAGTGTTTTATAAACTGAAAAAAAATGGTGGAGAAAATAATTCAAAATGAAATTAACTATTAAAAAAAATTCTGATCAAAAGATTAAGGGCCTTAAAGCAGTGAGGTAACAAACCAGTTAGGTTTTGGTGAGTCTCCAGCATTCCTCCTATAATCTCAGATACCTCTCCCTTTCCAATTCATTTCTTCAACCCAAATAACTCCTCATCTCATTGCATCCTTGAATCCACATTTTACCTCCTGCTGAAATGGATGATGATGGCTGAGACCACCTGTCCTAGGTCTTACTGGGTATTGTTAAGATCCAGAATTTGACCTTCACTTCTTCACCTCAACCCACTCTGTATCTTACGCACAAGGGGTCCTTGAGTCTTCACCATGGCAGCCAGACTTCTCTTAAGTTACGAATGGAAGATGGTGGCTCCCCGTTATTCCTTCCACGGACACTGATATTGAGATAGAACCCCAACAAGGGGGTCTCGGACAGTGACATTTTATTTGCTCTGAATGGCAGATAGAGGATACATTTGAGGGGGTATAATAAATAGTGCTTTTTGGTTTCCCTTAATCATAGTGAGTAACTGATAACTCCAACTGCCCTCCAAGCTATGTAGCGGGTAGACCATGAACTCCCTATAATAGATGGAAAGGTGCTTTTTTTTTTCCTTCTGAGATTGCTATCTAAAACTTGGAATTTTCCAGCCTGAAGGACAAGATGACATAGGCACAGGGAATGGATCTCAAAACTGTCTTTCACTCAGTCATACCCAACTTCCAGGACAGCCAGCTGCAGGCACTCTGAGCACCCTGAGGCCACCATTCTTCCAGTCTGTTCTTCCCCAGACACGGACATCTTATCTGGCTTTCTGTGTGGAGATGTAAAATGTTGACTATGTATTCTGGTCTTCATTGCAAACTCCATCTTACCTCAGCCCCTTGTACTATTTCTTGCTGTTTCAAGTGTATGTCCAAATGTATGTCCTACACTTAAGCGTAGCCCAGAAACATTTCCAGTGTTGCCAGTGTGAGTGGAGCTGCCCACTGAACTTCCCTAGCACTTGTCATAAGTGTTAGATGTAGATCTCAGCTCCAAAGGCCTTATAAATGGATGCAGAATGGTCACCTGCACCATGATTATGTGTGTGAATTAGTACGAGGCTATTTCGGAGAAAAATGGTTAGTAGTCCACGCCTGGGAGTTGGATCACTTACATTCGATGACTATATTAGCCTATTACTAGCTACTTAACATGGGGTCATTTTAACCTCTCTAAGCCTTGCTGAGGAGAAATTACCACTGTACTTAGTTCATGTGACAATAGTTAATATTAAATGGGGCATACAAATACAGCGTCAACATGGTAACTGGCATCCAGTAAGTGGTGAGTACACTAGCTAATACTGTCCTTATTACTAAAACCAGGTGTTATAAGTCCTGTGCTTCAGATATTAGAGATTCAAACTCTTCTGAGGCCCATTCCACGAGTTCACAGTGAACTTTCAGAGATAGCCAGAGAACATTGCTTTTGATAAGAAGGCAGAGAATTCAAAGAAACATGAGGGTGGCAGATGTCAAAAAAAAGTTGAAGAAAGCAAAGTATTGAGAAGGTATAGCTGGGTCTTGTCATGTGTGTTGAGAGCAGAGATGAATGAGCCTGGAGAACTGGTACACAGGTAACCATGGTACTTCTCAAACTACACGATAAGTGCCATGTTTAGGGTACCACAAAATAAATCACAATGTGAAGAGAGACCCATGGAACTAATAGACTAATAAATCTAATAAATAAAACTTTAACTAATAAATCTGCCACACTGTCAGCATCCATTACACCCCACTCCTTCACTCCCATAGCACAAAACCTTGCTCCAGTGCAAAGAATAATTGATCTAAGCCAGTGAGTTTCAACTGAGAGTGACTGTCACAATTAGGTGGGTGTGAGGTGCTACACACATCTTGTATGTTACAACTGAGTGGAGGTGGGTTGCTACACACACCTTGGATGCTTGTGCAGCATTTGACATCACACAACACAACCCTCACATCCCTAACTGCCAAAAAGGCAACCCTTCGCTAAGTCTATGGTGATAATCATGCCTCCTAGTCAGTGAAGATCAGAAACTCAGAAGTTTTCTTGGGAGCAATGCTTGGCTTCTATTTCAGGTTTTTACAGGGTTAGAAAGTGAGATAGAGAGAAAGAGAAAAAAATAGTGGCTTTATGTGTTATTTGATTATTCTCTACAGATAACACAATTTTCTTAGACAGTTTTATTTTGTTGGAGGTTTATTTTGTTTTGTTTTTGTTTGGGGGCCACAGCCAGTGATGCTCAGAGGCTACTCCTAGCTTTGCACTCAGGAATCACTCCTGCTCAGGGCACCATATGGGATGATGTCAGAGATCAAGCCCAGGTCTACTGTATGCAAGGCAAACACCTTACCCACTGTATTATCACTCAGGCCCAGATGATGTGATCTTGAAATTGTTAATTAGCTTTATCCCCACTCCTACACTGGGAATTAACTAACTAAAAAAAATTTTTTTAAAAAAGGAGTGCTACTTCATTTCCATTTCACCTTACTCTGCCTTGAGGGGCAGAAAAGCTGATGAAAAAGTTGCATTTTTTAATTTTAAAAAGCATATTTTAATACCAAAAACACACATTTATATTATATTCATTATTAAAAGAAATTCCTTTTGGTAGGTAATGCTTTTCCTAAAGTTAAGTTGATGTACACTTGGGTTATGTCAGGCTTTGTGCTCAGTTTCCTGACTTTCCTGGAATTGCTCCTAGTCAAGACTGCTCTGGGTATCACTTTCCAGACCACAAACTCCTTGAAAAAAGACTCTCCATCTTCCCATCTTTGTATTCCCTGTACTGAAAATGTTAGGGTCTGAGACAAAACAAATCCTCAATAAAGAGTCATTAGACAGTTGAATGTGAAGTTTACAAACATATTGCTCCAAATTTCTTTCCTATTTTTCCCCTTAAAAATGTAATATTTACCTTTTTTTTCACATTAACTGGTACCTAATATCAAACACAATTCCAAAGTATTGATTTCACGGGGCTGGAGTGATAGCACAGTGTGTAGGGCATTTGCTTTGCACGCGCCCGACCTGGGTTCAATTCCCAGCATCCCATATGATCCCCCAAGCACCGCCAAGAGTAATTCTTGAGTGCATGAGCCAGGAGTAACCCTGTGCATCGCTGGGTGTGACCCAAAAAGCAAATTAAAAAAAGAAAGTATTGATTTCACATTTTTCTAGGATAATTTACTATTTCTACATGCTTTTATTCCGCGTAGAACCTATGGGTCTTTTGTCTGCCTGATTGTTCCCAAACCTCATGAAATTCAGAAAAACCTTTAAGAGGTTTTCATTGTCTTTGGGTTAAACTTTATTCTCTGTCCCCACTGCTAGGACTGTTGCATGCTGTCATTAGGAAAAGACTTTCCCAGACCAGCTCCAGGCCCAGATAGCTTTGTCTGCAAGACCCAAAACTCTTCACTTCCTGTCCACTCTCCAGATTTGATCTTCCCACAAGTTTCAGAACGCTTTCTCTCTATGTTTTGTGTTTCAGATGATCTCCTCATCTCTAACAAGAGGAGGACTGAAAGGTATTCTCAGCACATGGGATTCTTGTTCCCAATTTTTCTATTTCCAAACCTGCACAAGCAATGAACATCCTAAATCCCCTCTGATTACTTCCTTTCTCTCCTCAAATACTCACTGAGTAATGATATTTGGAAGCAAATGTCTTGCCTAATATGAAACTGAGGCTCAGTTTAGAATCGCTTCATCAGATGGGGTTAATAAATATAAATTTTATTTTAACTTGGCTTGAACATATTAAGTTCTGAGGAATTTAAGCAAAGAGAAATAAGGAAATGTTAAATGTACTGCAACTTTAATCCAATGCAGGACGGTACAAATAAGCAGAGAAAATGAACCCAAATTATGGAAGTAATGATTCAATATTCTCAGTAAAATTTCTGTCTTAGTGAAAACAAAATGTATTCAATTTCTTCTTATCTAAAGAGATATTTATTCTGATAGAAGCAGCAAGAGTTTGGCTCTTTTGTTAATGTGTGCTGACAGCTGTTAAACCTCTTCCCCATCTGCTCCACATCTGGGCAAGCTGATAAGAATCCCTTTGGATACTAGGAAACTAAATTATCCTCATCTCAGTCTCACCCACTAACAGCTATAAAAAAAAACCCAGCTGGCCACCGAAGCTGGCACCTCATCTCATCTTTGCTTCTCAAACTCAACTCTTCCCAGAAAACATTAAAGACAAACCATTAAATCTTTCATACTCCTCTGTGTGTGTGTGTGTGTGTGTGTGTGTTGTGAGGGAGAGAAATTGAGAGAGAGAATGAGAGAGAGAGAGACAGAGACAGGGAGATCATAAATCTTCACATTCTTTTTTTTTTTTCTTTTTGGGTCACACTCGGCGATGCACAGAGGTTACTCCTGGCTCTGCACAAAGAAATTACTTCTGGTGGTCCTCAGAGGGGACCATATGGGATGCTGGGAATCGAACCCAGGTCAGCTGCGAGCAAGGCAAATGCCCTATCCACTGTGCTATCGCTCCAGCCCCCAATCTTCACATTCTTGAAATGGAAACTAAATTTTTGGTGGAAGCCTATTCTGCTTTTGCAGACCAGTAACAATACTTAAAATACTCAGTATACTGAAATAAATGAGATATAGTTTCAAGAAGCAGGCAACATCAGGGACAGTAGATGAAAGTGAGGTTACTTAGGTAACAGAAAATCTCCCAGTGTTCTAGTAAGATTCGAAATATACTTTATTCAAAGATTATTTGACCTTCTCTGTTACAGTTATGAAATTAGCAAATCTTTTCTCTACATGCTGATGACCAGTGGACTCTGGACAAGCCCGCTTGCTTGGAGAAAAATCACAGTGAAGCAAGAGGTAGTTCTGTTCTGTGCTGCTACACAGAGTAAGGTAAATACAGTCAGAAATGATAGTTGGGACAAATGTGATCCCTTGGTCAAAGAAGAAACATTTCCATGTTGCCTATAATCTGAGGTTGCTTTTTAAAAAATTCATACAAATTTTTCTTCTCTAAATATAAGACCTTGATCAACTATAATATTTCCACCCCAGTGATGATTTTAATGAGAAATAACGAAGACCTTGAAATCAAGCTTATGAAATTAAAATACAATTTTCAGCTGAAAGAGATTTGCCAATTCGGTGGATATGCAAAACAGTAAAATCAATTTATCATAACAAAACAAAGAGGACATAGCATTTCATAAATAGAAACCAAATGTTGTCAACACCTTTTCCTGGTTAAAAGAAAAAAAATTAAATGTATTTTCACACCAAAATGTTTTAGGAACAATGCATTAGATATTACGCTAAGCATAGAATAAATATTTTCCCTCTGCTTTGTAATGTTTTATTATCCTTATTTCCTCTGCATCTTAGAAACTGAGAATTGAATAGCTTTGAAAGATGGAACTTCAGGGAATTGTTCCTGTCTTTGCTTTGTAATTTCACAAGCCATTCTGAATCTGTTATTCATTTCCTGCTAGTAACTAAATGGATGTCTTTAATGTGTTTTTTGCTGATGAGAGTACAGGAGTCATGTGGGCAGAAGCTTTATCACTGATCACCATCAACCAGTGGTTATTGGTTATCTTTAAGAAAGAGACAAACGGCATAGTTTAATCCAGAAAAGGTTATACTCCCAGCAAAACTGGAACCTGCCTTCCGAGATGGACATGACTATAGGAAAGGTAGCTGCTACTTTTTATTTACACCAGCACCTGAGACAATTTAGCACATAATTAATGTAAAAGAAAATGACTGGGTAAATTAGTTATTACTATTGGTTCTTTACCAAGTTATCGGTTTATTTAATGTTAACAACACTGATGAATTAAATATAAAAATAGACAAACTATTCTAATTTTAAAAATTTAATCTTACATTTTTACAAGGCATCACCCTACCTGCTGTGCTATTCCTCGGTCCCTCTCAGAGACCCCGGCAAGCTCCCGAGAGTATCCACCTACATGGAAGAGCCTGGCAAGCTCCCTGTGGTGTATTCAATATGCCAAAAAACAGTAACAGGTCTCATAATGGAGACATTACTGCTGCCCGCTCCAGCAAATTGATGAACAACAGGACAACAGTGCTACAATGTTACATTTTTACATTATTAAAATAATGCTAAGGGAACAATTCTCATTGGAAAAAAAAACCTGAAAAACACTTGTGAATATTTCTCAGGATATCTAAATAAGAGTATTTCAAAGATACAGTTGCCAGCTATAGGGAAATCCTTCTGGCCTTTGTATCTAACATGAAAGCTTGTAACTATCTCACAGTGATTCAATAAAAATTTTAAAAAATAAAACATTTTAGAAAAAGGTACAGTCACATGTTGGCAGTACTTGGTCAGAAAAGGTTCTTCTCTCTCAATTAGTAGATATTGTCGTTTTGCTCTCAAATGGCTGTTGCAACTTAATCTTGAGTCATGCAAAAGGGTATTTAATCAATACACATACTTGATAGCACTTGAGCTCATTGTGTTTTTTCAGTTCTTTTGGTTTGTTTTTACAGTGTGACAAGAGCATTTATTTTGAGCTCTACTGACATTTTTCTTTGTAGTAAGATGGTGAATCTCATTGTTTTATTGATTTATTCTCCTCCTCTTCTATAAGTTGTCTCATAACTTTTTCCTGTTTTTCTTTTGAGTTTTCAATTTCCCTACTGATTTGAAAGTTTTTTTGTTTGTTTTTGTAGTTCGGGGCTTCTCAGGGCTTACCCTGTCTCTGTGCTCAGGGGTCACTCCTGGCAGTGCTCAAGAGACCATATGTGGTAGTGTGGATCAAAGCCAATTTGGCTATGTGCAAAACAAGCACCATTGTACTATCTCTCCAATTCCTGAGTTGTAGTTCTTATACATTCTGAAAGCCAACCTTTGACTGGTTCTAAGTTCTAAAAATATGTCATGTAGCCTGAATTTTATACTTCTTAAGATGTTTGTGATAGGGGCTGGAGCAATAGCACAGTGGGTAGGGTGTTTGCCTTGCACGCAGCTGACCCGGGTTCGATTCCCAGCATCCTATATGGTCCCCCGAACACTGGAAGGAGTAATTCCTGACTAATTCCTTGAGTAACTACTGTGCATCATCAGGTGTGACCCAAAAAGCAAACATATATATGTTTGTGATAGATTATTCATCTTAATATAATTGAATTAATTGAGACTCATAATCAAAACAGCACTGTTCATAATAATGGGGAAAATGGAAACATCCTAATAATGCTTCACCAGGAAAATGGAAAAATCAGTTATGATATATACACAGAAAGAAATGCCATGCAACAGTGAGCAAATTGGATCTACATTTATTAGCATAGAAAGACATCACAGGCAAAACATGAATGACAAACACAAGCTAAAGAAAGACAATAAGCAACATAAATATACGTAAACTTTAATATACAATATACATATATATTTAATATATTTAATATACAAATAAATATATACTTCTTCATGTTATATGTTGAATCATTCACTATTAATTGTATGCATAAGAAGTAGAGGCTGGAGTGATAGTACAGCAGGTAAGATACTTGCCTTGCACGCTGACAATCCAGGTTTAATCCCCAGCATCCCATATGGTCCTTAGAGCACTTCCAGGAGTAATTCCTGAGTGTAGAGCCAGGAGTAACCCCTGAGCATTACCAGGTGTGACCCAATAAGCCAAAAAAGAAAAACAAAAATAAAAAAAAGCATATGAGAAGACACATTCCCAAGTCAGGATTATCACATAGCTATTTTTATGATTTCATATTTTATACACTGAAATTTATTGAGTACATTGAATGCAATAGCAGCTCAGTGTCTGTCCTCAAATGGGTCTTAATAAACTTTCCCAGAAGTTATGTTGAAGAAACATATCGTTGACACATATCTTATGCCACTCATTCTCAATGAAATATTTTCCAGGATGAGAAAGTGAGATCATGACCAAAGCTCAGGTAAAGGAAATCATTCAAGCTCTGCTAACTTTACAGACATATAACTTTACAGGTCAGTCACTAACACTATGATTTTTGATGCTAACTGTACAGATGGATACAGCTATTCAACTCTCTAGTAAGGCAAGTCATTCAAATATATAGGTGAAACATAAAAGAGTTTCTATATAAGTGCTGGATTTAAAAAAATAGAAATAGAACAATTTTACTAGAGCTTATTTTAACTAGCTGGCACAGCACCATGTTTAATGACTCCTAGCGCTGGTACACAAACACTTCTAAAAATGTAATTAGTCTTCATATTATCTATAAGCCAATTGCAACTGTTCATGGCTTGTAAAGAATGATTGTTGCTGAATGAAATGTGCTGATCTTTGACAGAGGAGGTAGAACTTTTTTTAAAAATGAGGTAACACTTTCAATGGATTAATCCTCCATTTTGAAGATAGATTCCTTGATGTCTAATCTTTAACTAGAGAATAGAGATATCTGTTTGGGTGAAGAAGACTTATCAACAGTGATTATTCCAAAGCCAAGCTCAAGAGAAACATAAAAGAACAAAAGTGAAAATAAGGCCATCTGATGTTTCAGTTGCTTGTGAATATAACACACACTCTTTCTGCATTCTAGATAAGATTTAGATTAATTCCATCCACATCTACCTTATCCATTTGCTTTTGATAGCTGGTCCCTTGGTAAGAGCCAATGATGAAAAATCATAGGTGCACAATTATTTTGGTGTATATGGCTTGATACTCATTATTTAGATGCCAAAAACAGTAACAAGTCTCACAATAAAGACGTTACTGGTGCCCGCTCGAGCAAATTGATGAACAATGGGACAACAGTGCTACAGTGCTACTATAGTACATGCTCAATAGTAAGATCTTAAACTGAACCAAAAACACTAATAAATTATTTGTTTATGATACAAAGTTCTACAAATGATCTTAGTTGAAAAAAAACCTAGCTACATCTAAGATTTGTTGCTCTTTGTGGCTCTAACTATTCTTTGGGTATTACAGATACTGATATCATCACTCTACTGAATAGGCACAACCTATCATGCCCTACTTTAATAAGCGGCATGTGTGTTCATTCAGGTCTACAAAAGCAGGTGTGCAGTAAGCAAGAATAAGAAAGTAGGCAAGTCTGAACATGCAGATGTTTCTCAAATTGAAGAGGCATTTGATAAAAATGTCTTTGAAGACCTTACTGTATCTTCTTGACACAAGAATACATGAAAGAGAACAATATAACACTGCCCTTTTCTCAAGGGAAATATTGAGCAGAGAGTCCAGGAAACAGGAATAGATACAACGCTGAAGTTCAGAAGAAAAGAGACAAAAGCTTTTGTATTCCTGGTAAAACTTTTCAAACCCTTGTGTTCACCAGGAACACAACAAGGAAGTTGAAGAAACAATATGATCAGTCTTCTTTCTCCATTTGCATGCTCTCAGTCAATTTCCCAAGCTCTCTGTACTTCATTTTCTTGTCAGTGAAATGAGATAATAAATGTGATCAGAGTCACAATTGAAGGGGGTCGGGGGGAGAAACACAATATTGATTACATTTAGAATTCTTGACTTCTGCAAAAGAATCAGACTGTAGGAAGAACAATTATGTGCTATGTAATGATCAGAGATTCATTTACATAGGCACTCTGTTTTTTTGCCTGTTCTCTTGAGCTAAGTATTAATAGAACTGCCTTAACTTCAAAGGGCTCCCGGGATCGAAGATAATTTACTCAATACTACTTATCATAATCTAGCATTGCGAAGAACAGAAAACAGCATATTTATTGAAAAACTACATTTATGGGGCCAGAGACATGACAAAGTCGTAGAATGATTGCCTTTCATGTATTGCTTGCAGCTGACTCAGGTTCAATCCCCAGAATATGGTCCCCTGAGCCCACTAGGAGTGATCTCTAAGCAGAGTCAGGAGTAAGCCTTGAACACTGCCGGGTATGCCCCCCGCACCAAGTTTTTTTTCAGTTGAATCACCTTGAGATCGAGCATTACAAAATTGTTCATGATTGCATTTTAATCAATTTTCCAACACCCAGCCCTCCCCTAGTGTAATTTCCCAACACCAGTTTCCCCAGTTTCCCTCCCACCATTTCGAGCTACACTTCACTCCAGCCTGCCTCTATGACAGGCACCTTTCTTCTCTCTACCCCCCCTCCTCTCTCTCTCTCTCTCTCTCTCTCTCTCTCTCTCTCTACCTATCTATCTCTACCTCTCTTTATCTTTCTCTCTCTCATTTTAGGTATTATGATTTGTGATATAGATGCTGAACAGTTATCAGCTATATACTTTTACCTGCTTTCAACCCCAAGTTTTTTTTAGATCATATTTGTAGGACTCAGATTTGTAATCTAACAAGAGTTTTTTTGGATGGAAGAATGGGGGATCATATCCAATAGTACTCAATGTTACTCATGGCTCTGCATTCAAGGTTCATGTCCTGAGGGTACGGGGGACCATATGCTGTTCCAGGGAATGAACTCAGTTGACCATGTGCAAGACAAAGGTACCCTACCTGCTATAGTGTCTCTCCAGACTGCAAAACAAGAAATTTTATGTGTTTCATTAAAAAAAAATAACATGCAATAACTTCAGATTAAATATGCGTGTGGATATTCTTACTGTTTGAATGTGGGAACAGAGTGAAGGTGAATACATTCTCCTTGATACTCTTTTGGTTCTTAAGTTTTGGTGTCTTTTTTGTTTAGAGGGTCTTGATTCTCCTTGATTATTTTTTTCTTGCTTTTGGTGCCACACCTGGCAATGCTCAGGGGTTTCTCATGGCTCTTCACTCAGGAATTATTCCTGGCAGTGCTCAAGGGACATCGGATGCCAGGGATCAAACCCAGGTTGGCTGCATGCAAGGCAAGTGTCCTTCCCACTGTACTCTCTCTCAAGCCCCTCCTTGATAGTTCAAAACAAGTAGGAAAAAAACCTGCATTCATATTCTTAAGTAATACTGGTCTTTTAAGAGATGGGAAACAGAAAAAAAATATTTTACAGCATATTATTTTATAAAAAACATGAAAACAAATATAATACAATATATTAATAGAACTTTTTTCTTTTTTTCTTGTTTTTCTTTCTGCTTCCCATAACTTTATAATAAGCACATATTTTTATAATAAAATAATACATTTTAAGTTCTTATATTGAGTCATAAAATGCAAAACATAACTGCAGAAGACAATACATACTAAAAGTGATTCAGAAAGGCTGATATTGAAGAATGAACAAAGGTATACTAGAAAGTAGAAACAAATCTTGAGATAAAAATACCTAAAAATGAATTGTGCAGGCTGGAAAGCAAGGTAAACAAGGCAATTTTTAATGCTGAAGGCTAAAATTTATTTTAAAAAATCATAAATCTATCGACCCAAAATACCATAAACTCCCACCTTCAAAACTGAGAACCATAGAAAGCGTCATGTTAAGTAAAATGAGTCAGAAAGGGAGGGACAGACGCAGGAAGATTGCCTCATCTATGAAACATAAAGTAACAGAATGGGAGACTAACACCCAAGAATAGTAGAGGTAAGTACCAGAAGGTTTGCTCCACAGCTTGGAAGTTGACCTATATGCTGGGGGAAAAGGCAGCTCAGATAGAGAAGGGAACACCAAGTAAAGGGTATTTGGAGGACCCGCTCAGGATGGGAGATGCATGCCGAAAAGAGACTATAGACCAAACACGATAGCCACTCAATGCCTCTATTGCAAACCACAACACCCAAAAGGAGAGAAAGAAAAAATGGAATGCCCTAGGGTGGGGTTGGGAGGAATGGGATGGGGGTGGTGGGATGGATACTGGGATCATTGGTGGTGGAGAATGGGCACTGGTGGAGGGATGGGTACACTTGCATTTTATAACTGAAACACAAGCCTGAAAGTTTATAAGTCTGTAACTGTACCTCACAGTGATTCACTATAAAATTTTTTTAAAACTGAGAACCTACAGAAGCAAGAAGACAAAACTTTAAAATCACATTTTTCCAAATATACATGGAAGTCACAAAATTTGATAAATATAAACATATATAAAATATATATTTATTACTATTTATGTAAAATAACAATGGTAAGATGAACCAAAAGTTAATTTAAGTGCTTCCCTATTGCAGAGGAAGAAAAGAGGATAAAGGAGCTATACTCTGTTGAGGAAGAAGAAAACTTCACTGAATGGATCTAATTTTGCCAGGTTTCTTAGAGTATGAGCCTGCAAGTGGCAAAGTAGGGCAGAAGAGTCAACACAGATTCAAGGTGGGGAAAGAATTCTCACCATTCCAGAAGAGTGAGAAAGAATATGTAAGTCTTTTCAGTCTGTCACTACATTTCTAAAACTGGTTTAACTTAATAATATGTGCTTCATCAAAATGATGCAATATAATGTATATAAATTATAACAATAAAATAATCTAGTCCCCAGCTTCCCAGAGTTGAGGATGGATGGGGGCTGATGGAGACAATGGTGGGAGGAAGTGGACACTGAAGGAGGGTGTGCATTAGAATGTTTGTGCATAAAATTTTGCCATTAATAGTATTGTATAGTACAGTGCTTCAAATTAAATAACAAATAATAAAATTAAAAGTCTGAATATTTAATCTAGCTTCTGAGTCAGTGGAATCACTCATACTAGGCTTGTGTCACCAAATCCCAAGTCTAGACTTAATTACAGTTTGTATCTCTCCCAGGAATGGAATCCCAAACCAGTCATCAAAGACTCAGTGCCAAATAGATAACAGTTAGGGTGGCACCACGGGCATTGGAGCTAGGGAAAGACTTACAGAGTAAAATGGGGAAGCAAAATAAGGAAATGATGGTTTTGCTGCAGCATCTAGCTTTGTAGGCTATTTCTGCTTGGTTGTTTTGAGCACAGTCTATAAGCTTGAGGCAGGTTGTAACATAGGTTTCAGACCCTAGCAATGCTCACTTCCCTGGTAAGTGGGAAGGTTCACTTTATGACTCAAGTCAATCGTGATATAATTACAATTTTATTTTCTTGGGGAAAGGATATATTACAGCATTTCCAACATACTATGCCATCATCAATAGAGTGGCAGGAGGGAGACAAAGCCCAGATCCCTGTGAAACAAGTTTGAGAGATTGGTTTGCTAATGGTGGACACGGCATCTCTAAACGCTTCACTTCTCCAGAATAAGCCTTCTGGAAATCTTAAAGACTGAGTGTAGAGTCCAGAAACTGTATCAGTTTAGCAAAATTTGATGCCCCAAATCCATAACAAATTTCAGAGATCTATTTTGGGGACCCTGTTGATTCTGTTTTCATACAGACAGGTTCGATCAGCTCTTACATTTTTCACGTAACTGCTTATCAGCGACTTTCTAAATACATGGAAGTTTTTGGTTCAAGCTCTCTTTCTTATGCTGGAGCAATTATTATCATGCCAATGCACATGACAATTTGATCTGTCAGGATCAGCACAATGTCAATTCATGACACATTATAGGTATCAGTTTAGCTTATTTGGGTTACCAGAACATGACCATCTCCTTAGCTTAATGATTTCTTTGTTTAATTTAACAAAGTGAAATAATATGATGCCTTGGGTTTACTTTGAAAACTTGAGAGAAAGGGCTAGAGCAATAGCACAGTGGGTAGGGCGTTTGCCTTGCAAACAGCCAACCTGGGTTCGATTCCCAGCATCCCATATGGTCCCCTGAGCACCACCAGGGGTAGTTCCTGGGTGCATGAGCCGGGAGTAACCTCTGTACGTCATTGGGTGTGACCCAAAAGAAAAACAAGGAAAATTTGAGAGAAGGAGGTGGGATATGGATAAAACAAATTGAGTAAAACCTCCAGGGGTGCAGTTCAGTGATAGAGAACATGTGAAGGGCTGAGTTCATCCCACAATATATAAAAAGAAGAATGCTGAATAAACATTAAAAACAATTAAAAAGCATTTAAAATTTTTCCTCTATTTCTTGTATTGAAAAAGTTTATATTAATTAACCTGTCCAGGTCTCCTGATATTACATAAATCAAGTTCCCTGAAGAGTAAACGTAATTGACACTGTCAAGCTCTTGGTCACTGACTTTGGTCTATAGTTTAGTTTTCCTAGGGTTTACTCTCCAAATACAGAGTCCAGAGAGTTTGGAAAGTGAGTTATAAGTAGAAGTCTTCACCACCTGGCCCTACCCATTAGGGATGTGGAGAAGGTTGAAGACTAGAGAACATGAAGGAATAGAAGGGGATGGGGTGTGAGGCAGGGGGCAGCATCTTTCCACCATTTTCCTGATGGTGGAAAAAACTAAACACTAATTTGGGCATATTCTTATATTTTAAAAATAATAGTGCCAGTTTAGAGAAATAGTACAGGGATTAAGGAACTTGTCTTGTATGTGGTAGACCCTGATTCAATCCTCAGCACCACATATGGTCTCCCAACCCCAGCTAGGAATGATCCCTGAGCACAAAGCCAGTAGTGACCTATGAGTACTACTAAACATGACCCCAACACCCTCCCACAAAATATCTTCTAGACTCAAAGGCTTGTTATGAACCTTGTATTTGACTTTCATCTCTTTGATTGTTCATTGCTATGAGTAGTAAATGGGGATCAAGAGTTACTGTCATTTCTTTATAACTGAGGCTAGTTTCAAAGTGATTTATCCAAGGACAATTGGTTCTTGAATTGTATTTTTTATATTAACTAGATTAAATCTTCTGGAAATTATGTTGCAATGAAAATGCTTTTCTCTTTTCTTTCTTTATTTCTCTCCAACTCTAAGGAGTAGAGCAAAAGCAGGGAGAGAAAGGGGAAGAGAGGGAGAGAGAAAGAGAGGGAGAGAGAGAGAGGGAGAGAGAGAGGAAGCAAAGGTAAATATTGGAAGTATGTAAGAAATATATCTTTAATATAAAATTCTTTATGTATTTTTATGTGTACAGAATTCTCTAATTCCTTCATAAACATTTACTCAACTATGAAAAAATTTCCACAATTGTTGAATTCAAGGAATGTGGATAATTTTCTCTCTTTTGAAAAAATAACTGGACTTTTCCAAAAGTGAGAAAAATAAACTTGAAATAATAGTAAGTTTCAAGACTTATTGAAACTAATCTGAAACAGTACATTCGGAGGGCTGAAAGCTTAACATATCTGTAAAGTTATTGAATCATTCTTACATTTCCTTCACATCATCGATTCTAAAAGATTTACCAGATGTCTAATAATCATAGCCATGGGGATTTTAATAAAATTTCCTTCGTTCAAAATTATTTTTATTGTGAAATGCTTTAATTACTGCTGGATAAAATTTAACCAGCAATGACAGTCATTTCCAGGTTTGAAATGTACAAATTTGACAGTAGAATTATCACCATGGTTGACAGAATTGCTTCTGAAGAAAACAGCAATCTAATTTCATCTGGAAACCAATACATCACATCCCAGTGTCAGTATCGTCAACAGTGGTAATCCAAGAGAATTGTAGACTATTTGCCAAGAGAAATGGCTCTACAGGAACACCTAGCCCTCTCATTTTGTAAAGATATATATCTTGTTGCAATTTGACCATCATCGAAAAGTTGATTTCTTGAAGCTAAGAGTGATCTCTCTTAAACTCAAAAGCTTTCAATCTTAGCTGCACACTGGAATCATTGAAGAACTTTGAAAAAATTCTTTTTTCTACTCTCTTCTTCAATTCTAATTGATTTGTGTGGTCTCAGGAACAAGAATTTTAGACACTATTTAAAAAATTTAAGGTAAAAAGAAAGAGAAAAAAGGCCCTGCCATAGAGGCAAGCTGAAGGGTTGGTGGGAAACTGTGGACCTTCATAGAGGAAATTGCACATGTATGCCAGAAATGCAGTCATGAATAAATGTGTAACTATGTAATTCACATTGATTCAATTAAAAATAATAAAATAATTTTAGATACTGAAGGTAATTTAAACATGCAAACATAGTTAAGAATGTTTGCAGTTTTTAAACAATTTTCCTAAAGCTCAGACTTCTTAATTTTTAAAACTTCCTAAAATTATTCAAAACCTTTTAGTAAAATATACTAAACTATTTTATGTGCCTTCTTAGAGCAGTAGGCAGCGTGTCAGTCTCATAAATTATTTTATTTTTAGTGAAATACTTTAGTAAAATATACCACTGGTGTAAGGAGAAAAAAAATGTAAACAGGGTTAAAACCTGCACTGATTTAAAAAAAAAAAGTTTTTCTAAGGAGAGGCATTTTAGGATGAAAAATTGCTTGGCCTTTTAAATGGGCAGAGACAAAACCACACTTTCGTGGAAAACAAAATGTTAAATCTGCAAGTAGTCAGAATTGTTCAGCATAATTTTTTAAAGACAGTTCCCTTTGAGAAAAAAAAAACTTTCTACTGGTTCTGTTATACTTTGGTAGACCAATAGGTTTGTTGACATTGCTTTTCTGATGATTGCGACAGCAAAAACAATTGGTTGTTTGATTTGATGTAGTGTTCTGTTAGTTGGTTAAGGGGAGGGTTCTTGGAGCAGAAACTGGAAAATAATCTTAAAATGGGCTCCAGAAAGCTTGCCACAAGTAGAGAGAGGGAGTTAGGATAGAGAAGGGACTATCACTATGACAACAATAGTTGGAAATCACCATTCTGGACCAGAATTGACTGCTGAGATTAGGCACAGGAATATACATGATACCCTGTCAGTACCTGTATTACAAACCATAATGCCCAGATGGACAGAGAGCAGAGACAGAAAGAGAGAGAGAGAGAAAAAAGGTGCCTGTCATAGTGGCAACCTAGGTTAGAGGTTGAAGGTGAGGATTGGGGTATCGGTTGTAGAGAAACTGGAGACATTGATTGTGGTAAACATGCACTGGTGAAGGGACAGGTGTTGGAACATTGTATGACAGAGCCCAGTCACAAACAACTTTGTAACTGTGTATCTCACAGTGATTCAATAACAAATAAATAAAACTAAATTAAATTAAAATGGGCTATTGTGAATTCCCCCCAAAACAGCTAGACCATCTACAAAGATCTGGAAAAAATTTATTCTGAGGTTATGATTATAAGGGTTGGTTATTGTATAGAAGATAGACAAATCAAATATCAAAAGTAATAAGCTATTAGGTAATAGGTGGCAAGTAGAATTCTTCAGAGGTCTTCATTATAATTTTTGTCCTTATACAAGAATATTCCTGAAATACTTCAATACAAAAAAACAACAGATAAATTCAGTGTTTTTTTTCTTTTAAATAGACTGGATTTTCAATGCCAAATGGAGGGAGAGAGAAAGAGAGAGAGAGAGAGAGAGAGAGACAGAGAGAGAGAGAGAGAGAAGAAAAGTGTCTGCCATAGAGGCAGGTTGGAGGGGGAGGGGAGTGGAGATGGGAGGGAAACTGGGGAGATTGGTGGTGGAAAAATGAACACTGATGGAGGGGAGTTGGAACACTATATGACTGAAACCTAATCATGAATAGCTTTGTAAGGGTCTATCTCACAGCAATTCAATAATAAAGTCTTAAAAATAAATAAATAAATAAATAAATACAAGTTAGTTTTTTTTCTTTTAAATCACTGAACCATCCATCTGATTCCAGATTTCCAATTGTAAATTTATTGTTGTGGAGAATGCTTGTGGCCTCAGTTTCCACGTTTTTTCTTTTCTCCCTGCTATCCTTTTCCTTTTTCTTTTCCTTTTCCTATTAGATTGGAACATGTAATTGATTTCTCACCAATGGAAAGTGTTGAGATGACATCATTTAAAGCACTGCCTGCTTTTACTTCTGAACTTCTCACATTAACTTCTGTATCCTTTCTTCTCTTTGCTCATGAAGCAGCTGAATGCAGTGGTTCTAGTGCAAAAGTTGAGTATGCTCTAAAGAATGGGTAAGTAACTATTGAAACCTGAATATCTAACTCATCATTAGAAAAGCTGTCTATAAAACAACTTTAAACCCTGAAAAATATTTTAAAATACTATGCTAAGTCACTGGGATTTGGGGTTATTTGGAATAAGAGCTAGTTTCCTTAATTTGTGCAATATACTCAGTGATAATCCAGATACAACATACTCAGTGATTATCCAAATCCAAAACTCTGTATTCATTTACAAGAAGAGAAAAACTACCCTTGCTAGGGATATTATATAGAGATTAAGGCACTTGCCTTGCAATCAGCCTGCCCCAGTTGGTTCAATCCTCAGTATCACACATGGCTCCCTGGCCACAGAACCAACAATAGCCCCTGATAGCACCAGTCATCCAAAGATAAACCAATCCTCAATAAATTTAAAAGGATTCCACCAGGGGCTGGAGCAATAGCACAGCGGGTAGGGCATTTGCCTTGCACACAGCCAACCCGGGTTCGATTCCCAGCATCCCACATGGTCCCCTGAGCACTGCCAGGAGTAATTCCTGAGTGCAGAGCCAGGAGTAACCCCTGTGCATTGCTGGGTGTGACCCAAAAGGCAAAAAAAAAAAATTTAAAAATAAAAAAATAAAAGGATTCCACCCATAATATGCTTTCTGACTACAATGGGATTAAGAAATCAATAAGAGAAATGTGGGAAATTCCTCGAATATTTGAAAACTAAATGACATGTAAGAAGTCTATGATCCAGAGAAAGAAATCAAAAAAGCAGTGGTAAAGTATTTGAACAGAATGAAATTTAAAGCAGATTTCAAAATTTTGGGATGATCAAGTATAGCTTAATGAAACTTTTAGCATATGATAATTTTTTTAATTTGGTATAGACACCAACTTGGAAGGATATACTCCATTTTGTTCTTCTCTTTCTCATTATTTTCTTTCTTGCCATTGAGATGGCAAGTTTAATATTATCTTTGTCCTACTACAAGTTATCATAATTTTCCCATTAAATAAGCATATATTGAGAGGCTTACAATGCTGATTCAGAGTAAGAGCTTGAAAAATGCCTCCTGAATAAATAATGAGGACATTTTTGCTTAGAAAGAGGGAAACAAATGAAGAAAGCTGGCATCTTCTGTGCTCAGACAACTATGCTAAATCAAGCATTTCATATTTATGTTCAAGATTCATTCTTTATTCTCATTTTTCTCTTCTCTTTATTGTTGAATCACCATGATACAGAATTACAAAGCTGTTCATGGTCAGGTTTCACTCAAACAATGTTCCAACATTCATCACTCCACCAATGCACATTTCCCACCACCAATTGTCCCTAGTTTTCCTCCTATCATCTTCCCCCCACGCCTATCTCTATGATAGGCACTTTCCTTCACTTTCTCTGTCTCTCTGTTTTAGTGTCCCCTTACCCCTTTCTTTCTCCTTTTGGGCATTATGGTTTGCAATAAAGATACTGACAGGCCATCATATTTGTTTCTTTACCTATTTAAAACATGCAGTTTTTATCCAGAGTAATCAGTTCCCACTATCTTTGTCAAAGTGCTCCCTTCTCTATTCTAAATGCCATCTCCCCAAACAGGCTTTTTTGAGGCAGGCTTTTAAACATGGACCAATCCTCCTGGCCCTTGTTTCTACTATCCTTGGTATTAGTTTCAGACTGTTTTTTTTATATATTCCACAAATTAGTGCATTCATTTTATGTCTGTTTCTGACATTTCACTCAGCATGATACTCTCCATGTCCATCCTTTTATAAGCAAATTTCATGACTTCATTTTTTCTAACAGATGTATAGTATTCCTTTCTGTAGATGAAGCATAGTTTCTTTAACCAGTCATCTGTTCTCGGGCACTTGAGTGTTTGCAGATTCTGGCTATTGTGAATAGTACTGCAATGAGCATACAAATGCACATAGCACTTCTGCTGTGTGCTTTTGGGCTTCTGAGGTGCATTCCCAGAAGTGGTATTGCTGGGTTGTATGGAAGTTCAATCTCTAGCTTTTTGAGGAATGCAGATATTGTCTTCCAAAAAGGCTGAACCAATCATCATTCCCACTAACAATGAAGGAATCCCTTTCTCCCTACATTATGCCAGCATTGATGGCTCTTGTTCTTTTTGACATGTGCCAGTCTCTGTGGTATGAGATGATATCTCATTATTGTTCTGATTTGCATCTCCCTGATGGTTGCCAATGTAGAACATTTTGTAATCTGCCTTTTGGGCATCTGTATTTCTCCTTTGAGGAAGTTTCTCTTCATTTCTTCATTTCTTCATTTCAACCCCATTTTCTGGTATGCTTGGATTTTTTTCTAATATTTTTACCAATGCCTTATATATCTTGGAAATTAAATCTTTATCATATGGGTATTGCATAATTTTTCCCAATCTGTGGGCTGTCTTTGTACCTTAGTCACTGATAATCTTACAGGATGAAAAACCATAAGTGGAAGCAAAGACTAATGAGACAACATTAAATCATTTTCCTCTCTTTTAAAAGACTAATTCATAGAACCACAAATTGAAACACATTGTATTGAAGGCACAAATCTCTGTTCTATCCCCAAAATGTCCAGCCTTAAAGACTATACAATATATCTTCAGATTTTCTACATTTAAGATTGGACAATACCATCAATTTGACTTGCTAAACTGGTCTGTCATTAGCCATGTGAGTGTAGGCACTGAGAGAACTGATGTCCTTCCAGGTCAGGTGCTCTGCCCTCCATAACCAAGAGAAGTTTGTGAATGGCAAAGCAACCTCCCTTCAGTTTCTTCAAACTGAAGGTAGCACTGTAGCACTGTAGCACTGTCATCCTATAGCTCATTGATTTGTTCAAGCGGGCACCAGAAACATCTCCATTGTGAGACTTGTTACTGTTTTTGGCATACTGAATATGCTATGGGGAGTTTGCCAGGCTCTGCTGTGTGGGCAAGATACTCTCGGTAGCTTGCCGGGCTCTCCGAGAGGGATGGAGGAATAAAACCCCAGTTGCCCATGTGCAAGGCAAATGCCCTATCTGCTGTGCTATTGTTCCAGTCCAAGATGTATTATATTATATATTTTATATTATATATTATATAATAAGATGTAAATTTACACAATTAAGCCCAGTCCTTTTTAAAAAATTTTTTGAGGGAGAGTTCCTTCACCTGTGCTCATGAACACAGGTGATACTCCCGGTAATACTCAGTCCACTCCATTCAGGCCTGATATTTCAATGGGTTTCAACTCAGGCAACTCAAATGGTGAAAAGGGGCCACCAGAGTTTCACCTTGCAGTACTACATATGATACCAGGGATCAAACTCAGGTCCTCATTCATGAAATGCACACACTCCAGCCTTTTGAGTGTCTCCCCAGTCCCTTCCTCCACTATGCATCCTGCATTAGTCTTCACAAACATAATGCAATACCCAATGACCAGTGAAAAATATTCCTGATCAAATTTCCACTCCTTTATTACTTTAATGAAGATCCACCTTTCAAACTGACACTCACATGATTCTTATCCATTTCCCTTGATTAGTTTAGTGAACTCTTTCCAGATGTCTGTACTTCTGTTACATCTATCTTACAACTCTATAATTCCATATATTATCCAGGAGTTTACATAAAAGCTGCTATTTGTGGTTTTGTTTCCACTGCTTTTCTCACAATTGCCTCCCCTTGGATGGCATTGTGTACATTCCAGAATTCATCATGCCAATGTCTTTAAGAAAGTGAAGAAGCATCACTGCTACAGTTTGTTTTGGAGTTAAAACTCAGAGTACAGTTTTTTTTTATAATTTATATATTTTGGAACAGAATTTTCTAAGATTCATGACTTGAATTTGACCACAATAATCAAACAGTTCTTAAACGCCTTTATCACTATTCTAATTTTTGCATAATTAGTTGAAATATGTTTGACAAGTCTTTTGTGTTTCATGTCTGCTTACCATAGTAGTATAATGGCATCATGTCAACAATATACATTTAACTCTTCCCTCTAAGAGCAGTATATGAGTCTTACCAATTTTCACTACAATACAGTAAACCTTCCCATAAGTACTTCAGAACTCTTGGCTAAAACCAACACCTTATATTTAGACAGTTATATTAGACAACTTATATAATGACAGTTAATCTTCACTTGCCACTATAGGTAAGGCAATATCAAAAACCTCTGGTTTGTTCCAACTTGCTGGATCAAAGACAATTTCAAATGAACAAAATAATTATATTTCCAAGGAACAATACAGTCAGAGATGAAAACAGACTTGTTTATTTCCTGCCCTCCACATTTGCATTGGAACAAACAGCACCCAGAGCAAACAGAAGAATAATATTGGGTAAAAGCAGTTGCACTGGCAACACTGAGGTCACAATCTTTACTGAACAACACAGAATGGAAAAAGTAAGATGAGGATAGAGAATGGATAAGTGTTCCTCCAAAGAATTTTTTGCACCAGGAATGTAGATCAGTATTAGAGCGTGTGCTTGTGTGTGTGTGTGTGTGTGTGTGTGTGTGTGTGTGAGAGAGAGAGAGAGAGAGAGAGAGAGAGAGAGAGAGAGACCGACCCTGGGTTTGATCAGCTGGCAAACAAAAGAAAAAAAATTTTGGAGAATCACCAAGACTGTAATTATTCTTATTTGACAAACATATTTATTTTTTTATTTCAGTTCTTTTGCAACATTTTCTGAGTGTTAAATATAACACTTATTTCAGTTCTTTTGCAACATTCTCTGAGCATATCAGTAAAATAATTTACTACTTGATGACCCAAATTAATAGCCACTCACATATGTAAACTCAACTCAAACCCAAGTTACTACATCACCTATGTCTATAGGGAATTAAAGTTATTTTAATCAAATTTTCATTTGGAAATTAGAAGCAGTGTTGTTTAAAAGATTTCCTTAGATGGTAGTGTAAGTCAATGCTTCTTCTTCTCCTTTCTTCTTTCTTCTTTCTTCTTTTTCTTTCTTCTTTCTTCTTTCTTCTCCTCCTCCTTCTCCTCCTTCTTCTTCTCCTCCTCCTCCTCCTCCTCCTTCTTCTTTCTTCTTTCTTTTTCTTCTTTCTTCTTCTTTTTTCTTCTTCTGCTTCCTCTTCTGCTTCTTCTGCTTCTTCTTTCTTCTTGGTGAGGGGGTGGTCTGGTTCATTTGTTTGATACAGCTAACACAATACTCTTAATGCTTCAATATTAAGATACACTCGTCACACACATGTCTACACATGCACAAATACTATGAGAATTGCATTGAGTTGGATAAAAATATAAAAAGATAAAGAAAGAGCCTACCATCTATCAAAATAATTCACTCACATGCAGATTACAATATAGCACACATACTACTGAGCAAATGGAGTGGCAAATGGAGTGGCAAGCCCACTCCACTAAAAATGTCTAAAATCCTAGGTTAGCTACACTGTTTTAAAAGTTCAAATAGAGCCAGGAAATGGCTCAAAGGGTTCTAATAACTGCTCTGCATTCAGGAGATGCTGGTCCAGATGTTTTAAAAATGTGTCACTTTTGGGGAGCCGGAGTTATAGTACAGTGAGGAAGGCACTTGCCTTGCATGAAGCAAATCTGAATTAGATCCTGGGAATCCCATATAGTGCCCTGGGTCTCTCAGTGACCCCTGAGACCAGAACCAGGTGTAAGCCCTGAGCATTGCAGGCTGTGCCCCCCAAACCAAATCAAACAAATATGTCACTTTCAGCATCTGTGGTTATAAATAAGTACTTTTTGTAACAAAAAGACAATTGTCCTGCTATCTTTTTTTTAATTTAGGCACATACCTTGATATATGATATCATTATAAAAAATTCAATCACATGTTTTTAGAAGCAAAAATTGGTAATCTGGGACAAAAAAAATGGCATTCTCGAGGAAAACTTTTTCTTTTGCTACTCTGTGGATTGCAAGAATCCTCATTTGGCCTTCCTCCTCCATATGCCCCTACAAGGCAGTAGCATCTCCTAGTCATATGACAATCAAAGGTACTGCCAGATGTTTCAAAATGGTCCCAGAGCAAATGTCTTCAGCCTTCCCCGTTCTCCCATTAAAGAATATTGTGGTAAGGTTTCCCACTAGTGGTTGAATAATTTAATAAGCACTTTTTCTTTAGCATGGTCAGTGGTTTTTCAGAGAAATTATGAGCCAAAGATATAATGGGGAGGAGTTGGAGAGATAATTCAAAGATCTGAGTTCATGCTTTGCATGCAGAAGATGCATATTTGAACACAAGGTAGGCATATTCTCCAGAGATTCCTCAGGAGTAACTTCTCTTAACACAGTCACTGTCACCGTCATCCTGTTGCTCATTGATTTGCTTGAGCAGGCACAAGTAACATCTCCATGTGAGACTTGTTGTTACTGTTTTTGGCACATCTAATACACCACGAGTAGCTTGCTAGGTTCTGCCATGTGGGTGAGATACTCTCAGTAGCTTGCCGGTCTCTCTGAGAGGGACCAAGGAATCGAAACCGGGGTGGTCACATGCAAGCGAATGTCCTACCTGCTGTGCTATAGCTCCAGCCCTTAACACAGTCAGAAGTAGTTAGTAAGCATGACCCAAAACAACAACAGCAAAAAAATGAAATATGCAAATGAAAGTTTAGAGATAATTTGTATGAAACCATAAAAACTTTCATCCCTCCTTCACCTTTTGCGAAGTGATTCCTATCAGACTACATTAAAAATTTTAAAGTGATAGATTCAGATGACAAAATGTTAAAACTTTAATGCATGAGGAAAACCACAACAGCTAATTAGAGAGAGAAAACAGAAGGGAATGCCTTGCCACAGTGGCAGGGTGGGGTGGGGGGGAGATGGGATTGGGGAGGGTGGGAGGGACACTGGGTTTACGGGTGGTGGAGAATGGGCACTGGTGAAGGGATGGGTTCCCAAACTTTGTATGAGGGAAGTATAAGCACAAAAGTGTATAAATCTGTAACTGTACCCTCACGGTGATTCTCTAATTAAAAATAAATAAATTATAAAAAAAAAAACTTTAATGCATGAGGAATCCCTTCATCTTAATAAGAAAAAGTAAATGCCAAATAGAAAACTAGAAGAAATGAACAAGAACTTATATTTTAAGAAAATGGTTCATAAGAAACATTTAATGTTATTAATAATCCAGTGAGATAAATCATATTCATTAAAATAAAGTAATTTCATTGTTACAATCAAAAACTTCCAATGAAAGTACTCAATATTCATGAGGCTATAGTGTAGAGAAGAATAGAAGTTAAAATTAATATACTCTTAGGGAGAAAATTTAGAGCTATCAAAGCCTTAAAATTTTGTGAGTCATTTAATGCATCAATTCATGTATTGTGTTTAATTTAGACTAAGAATGGGTTTATAAGCAAAAATTTGTGAAGCAGGAAGGTAAATAGCCCCCTCACATCTACCTCCCCCTGGAGTTGGGGGCTGGGCTGGCAATGAGTTCTTAGGAATGAGAAAACTATGATGAAATTTGAAGAAGTTACTGTCACTAGTCCTAAAGTTACCGAAACCACTAGAGCTTCACCCACTTCATGGACACAGGAACTGAGACTAGATGAACCTGGAGAAGGCTGGATCCCCCTCCAAAGAGAAACTCCAGCAAGAGCAAAGGACTGTGACAAGGACCTGGAGGTTGATCACCAAGTTTTAAGCTCTTGTCACTAAAAACGCCATAGCAGGGAACTCTTATCTAGGTAGGAAGTCCCATGTAGGAGCAACTTGGGAGAGAAAGAAATCTTTAAAACCAACTCAGCATACAACATGGACAGTTCTTCAAAAACTAGAAATTGAGCTTCCATATGACCCCACAATACCACTTCTGGGAATATATCCCGAGGATGCAAAAAAGCACAGTAGAAATGACATCTGTACCTATATATTCATTTCAGCACTGTTCACAATAGCCAAAATATGGAAACAACCCGAGTGCCCTAAAACAGATGACTGGTTAAAGAAATTTTGGTACATCTACACAATGGAATACTATGCAGCTATTAGGAGAGATGAAGTCATGAAATTTGCTTATAAATGGATAAATATAGAGAGTATCATGCTAAGTGAAATGAGTTAGAAAGAGAGGGACAGACATAGAGGGAAAGCACTCATTTGTGGAGAATAAAATAACATCACATGAGGCTGACACCCAAGGACAGTAGCTACAAGGGCCAGGGGTATTGCTCCATAGCTGGAAGACTGCTTCATGAGCAGAGGGGAGAAAGCAGATGGAATAGAGAAGGGATCATTAAGAAAACCATGGCTGGAAGAACCAGTTGGGATGGGAGATCCATGACGAAAGCAGATAATGGACCAAACATGATGACTTCTCAGATTCTGTGTTACAAGCTATAATGCTCAAAAGTAGAGAGAGTATGGGGAATAGTATCTGCCTTAGAGGCAGGGGAGGATGGGAAAGGGAGGTATACCTGGGATATTGGTGGTGGGGAATGTGCACTGGTGGAGGGATGGGTGTTTGATCATTGTGAGATTGTAACCCAAATATGAAAGCTTGCAACTATCTCACAGTGATTCAATAAAATTTTAAAAATTAAAAAAAAAAACTCAGCAAAGGCAAGTGGCACCTCTCCTTTCTGGGAGGTGGCCCGCATCTCCACCTGGAATGTGCACTCTTGGCTCTCTTCTCTAGACAAGTCTGTCCTCTCTTGAACTTTATTCTCCTTTTATCTCTCTCCCCCACCCTATCTCTCTCTCTCCTCTCTCCTCACTCTCTCTCTCTCCCTCTCTCTCCTCATAGTCCCTAAGTAAAACTGTTTAACAACTTTTCATCTCCTCTTAAAATTACTTTCTATGAAGGAAAGTGATGGGTTTGGAAAGACTGGGTAAGACTCACTTTCCATTTTGAAAAGAGCAATTCCTTGCTCCAGCCTGGGTTCAAGGGCTCCCAGAGAACATAGGTGAAGGGATAATCGCCCACACCAAGCAGTGCAAGCCAGTGATGGCTGGCCTCATGGGGCTGAGGAGACCTAAGGTTTGCACCATGCAGGGGCTCAGACTTTTATCTGTCCAGATTTCCCCCGGCACTGCCCCCCATCCCTATGACGGAGGCTGCCACCTCTCCTCTCCACTTCACATAAGTCACCTGCAACAATTTGACTATAATCCATTGAATCATAGTTTCTGTAGTTACAAAGTAAATACAAGTTACATTTTCAAGGGTTAGAAAACTTTATTAATAAATTATAGCACATTTAGGAAAAGGGAGAATAGAAAACAATATTTATAATACCCTCTGTAAAAGATAAGTGTGTAAATACGTATACACATGCTACAGATATTATTTAATAAGTCTCATATATATGTATATGTATATACATATAACATACAGAGACAGAGACAAAGAAAGCAGCGTCATGCCCTTTTTTTCCAAGAGATTGTTTATCTTGTTTTTCTCTGCTTTTCTAAAAATTCAAAACCTACTATTCTATGGAGCCTGGAACACAGAGTGTGTATTAAGTATATCAAGTGAATCATGCACATAATAATCTAAATGAATGATTAATAAGGAAGCATGAAAAATTCACTAAATGTTTTTGGTAGAGGGGCTTGAGATTAATTTTGTTCTCCCTTCCACATATCCTTCTTCTCTGGATTTATACAAGTAGTATCGTTACTTCTGTACTTTTCAAGGGGATAAGAAGTCATAGGGAAGGTCTTAATTTAGTTTGAATGGAATTTTTAGCTCCTAAAGGGAAGGATTTTTACACATGCACTAGCAAGTCGGCTTCTGTTTGTCATGATCAGCTGTCTCTTAGTCATAATTGGAACTAATTTAAGTGCCTACTCACCTGCTGGGGCGGGGGGCGGTGAAGAAACGAAGGTTCCCCTACCCATAGACTTCAGAAGTAAGACAGCAAGTTTCGAAGCATCCCACTTCCCGGGGGAGGCAGCCACAGGGTAATGGGAGAAAACCCCTGGGGACAGAGAACACTAGATTCTAGCGACAGCTGAGATTCAGAGATGGTGCAAATATAGCCAGGGCTATCTCTGTTTGAGTTTTATGTTTTCTTTGAAGGGGTGTATATCTTTCAGCTCCTGATATCAATTTCACGGTAAAATTTGAGGGGGTGTTTTCATTTTCAAAGAATTCGGGCTTTACTACAGACAATTCCCTGCTCTAGAAGTGATGACCAACCACGATAAGTAAGCAAGAGTGCCATCTAGTGGCCTAACGCGAGACCCACATGCGGTTCCGGGGCTCTGAGAGCTAGGAGCGAGGTAGTGTCTCAGAGATTGATCTAAAAATCCTCTCCAGATTAAAAATAAATTAGGGATATTCTTGATAACTTTTCAGTATCAATATTGCAAACGACAATTCCCAAGGGGGGGCGGGGGGGAGAGAGAGAGGGAGGAGGAGGAGGAGGAAGAGGAGGAGAAGGAGGAGGGGAGAGAGAGAGGGAGAGAGAGAGAGAGAGAGAGAGAGAGAGAGAGAGAGAGAGAGAGAGAGAGAGAGAGAGAGGGAGAGAGAGAGAGAGAGAGGGAGAGAGAGAGAGAGAGAGAGAGAGAGAGAGAGAGACAAAGAAGGAGAGAGCGAGAGCGCCTGCCAAAGAGGTCGGCAGGGAGTGGGGGTTTATGGGAAGGAACCTGGGGACACTGGGAAATGTACACTGGTGGAGGGATGGGTGTTGGAACACAATATGACTGAAAACTAATAATGAATGGCTTTGTAATGCTCTTAAATAATAAATAAAATAAAAATCCTCTCCATGTTCAGTGCACTGAATCAATTGCAAAGACTCCCTCTTACCTCAGATTTTTAATTTTAAAAATGTGACATTTTTCTCAGTCTGGGAAAGTTATCCTGAATTGCTATTATCACTACTGAAGCCTCAATCTTCCAAACAATATTCATACAGGCTTTTTTCCAAAATTCTCAGAGCAGGTTTTATTAATATATGTCATGTTGGCAAGTGGAGCTAAGGCCCGTGGGGGGTGGGGGTGGGGGGGTCCTGCAAATTCCTGCAGTTTCAAGAAAACTGGTTGCAGAGAGAGAGAGAGAGAGTGAGAGAGAGAGGAAGGTGTCTGACATTGAGATGGGCTGTGGGGACGGTGGCCGATGGAAACTGTGGACATTGGTGGTGGGAAATGTACACTGGTGGAGAAATGGGTGTTGAAACACTGTTCCACTGAAGCCCAACCATGATCAGCTATGTAACTTTGTATATCATGGTGATTCAATAAAAAAAGGAAAAAGTTATCAGTACCTTAAAGCAACAGTGACACTGAAGGTGGTCCCTTCAAACTGTGTTTCTTTCCTGTGCTCCCCCTTCAGTCACCCTCCTATGGGCTGACTTCCTAGTCTCATACTATGCCCTCCCCCCACCCATTTATGCAGTTTTTATTTATTATCCACTTGGAATATATTGAATGCCCACAGAGGACTATATAGTTCCCAGTTGAGAAACAACCCCTTAAAAGATGAAAATTACCCAGATTTAGAACCATCTCAAGAAATAAACTCTATTTTTAACTTTCAAAAAATTCCCTCTTCCCTTTGTGGTGATTATGGGTTTGCACACTTGGTTGTGGTGCTCACGCACAGCTGGCTGGGGTATGGCTGGGATCATTCATTTTATTGTGTCACTGGGGATCCTACATGCAGACCACCAGGATCACGCTGGCAAAACAGGTGATGACAGAGAATGTGCCTCATTCCTGCAGGGCAAGTGCTCTGTCACCGAGCTGGACCCACCCCGGTCCTGAAACAGCCTTTCTGCTGGGGAGTCTACCTTATGGCAGGGTAGACTTATAAGGTAGACTTATAAGCAGAGCATCCATGTTTATCATATGAGTTACCCACTCTTCATCATGTGAGTCTTTTCTTTCTCCTTGATACCCCAATATCCATCCCCACCACCAATTCCACTCATCCACTCAGGATATAAACCCTATAAAGAGTGTCTCATTTATTTTAGTACTCACAGCCATGTGAATTTTTATATATATACTTGTTATTTATTTATATATTTGTTAATTTTTCATACATATTTGTTGTTTATTTATATATTTGTCAAATTTTTATATATTTGCTATTTATTTATGGGCTTGAGTGATAGCACAGCGGTAGGGCCTCCGCCTTTTATGCAGCCGACCCTTGTTCGATTCCTCCGCCTTCTCAAAGAACCCAGCAAGCTACCAAGAGTATCACCCACATGGCAGAGCCTGGCAAGCTACTCGTGGCATATTCGATATGCCAAAAACAGTAACAATAAGTCTCGCAATGAGAGACGTTACTGGTGCCCACTTAACAAATTGATGAGCAATGGGATGACAATGACAGTGATTTATTTATATTTATTTAATTTGTTCTTTGTTTCTCACTGATCTCTCTAATGTTAATTTTTCTCTTCCACCAAGGAGAATCTCAAGGCAGCAAGGAAACTTTCCCCCGGTGCCCTTATACTACCACATTTGACCAAATACAAAGCTTTTTGAGAGTCAGACCATTGCATCTCATTACAATTACATCCACAACCTAAAATATAGTAAAAGTAATCTGGTGTGGGACTAACTGATCTCTCACTAATTCAGTCATTTAGCTAACATTTATTGAGCACCTCTAATTTTCAGAAATCACACAAGACCGAGAGAAAATAAAGATGACTAAGGTAGTTTGCCACTGGGGAGGAACTCATGGCCTGTTGATATCAGAGGACCCCACGGGTGACTTGTGTGAGGAGAGAAAGACAGTCACCTTCTCCCACTCCGCCTCTGCCACCCAGGGCCCGCTGGGAAGACTAGAACTGGTAAAGTCTGCAACGAGCCCCTGCTCGGCCGGGTCTGAGCCCCACCAGCCCCACTAGCTGGCCATCAGCCCACATCTAAGTCCACTTGGTCTTCCCAGCATGGGAGTTGATCCCTGCCACCTAATTTCTCTGGGAGCCACAGGCTCAGGCTGGAGCAAGGATTTGCTCTTTGCAGGAAAAGGAGCAACTAGTCCTAGGCTTTACCCAGGGTTTTCAAAGTTCTTGTCTCACTCGCAGAAAAGAATTTCGGAGTAGACAAGCAATGTCTACTTGTGGGCTGGAGTGATAGTATAGTGGGTAGCGCGGCGGACCCGGGTTCAATTCTTCCATCCCTCTCAGAGAGCCTGACAAGCTACCAAAAGTATCCCATCTGCATGGCAGAGCCTGGCAAGCTACTCGTTACATATTCTCTATGCCAAAAACAGTAACAACAAGTCTCACAATGGAGACATTACTGGTACCCACTCAAGCAAATTGATGAGCAATGGAATAACAGTGCTCCGACAGTGCTATAGACAAGCAGTGAGGTATTTTATTTGGTGAAATGTTTATTTGGTGGATTTTTGAAGGTGTGGAGGGAGGAAGAATGAGAGAGAAAGAGAGAGTAATGTGCTCAAGAAAGAACGAGGGCTTCTCCAAGTCCAAGGGTGGAGAGACCCTTTGAATGGGCTTTTGGGCTGGCTTTTTTTTTTAATTGAATCACCATGTGGAAAGTTACAAAGTTCTCAGGCTTATGTCTCAGTTATACAATGCTCAAACACCCGTCCCTTTACCAGTGCCCATATTCCACCATCAAAAACCCCAGTATACCTCCCACATCCCCACTCCCCCACCCCGCCTGTGTAACTGATAAATTTCACTTCATTTTCTCTTTACCTTGATTACATTACATATTTCAACACAAAACTCACTATTGTTGTTGGAGTTTACCCCCCCCAAAAAAACAACCCTATTGAGAAGGAAGCATTTGATAATTAGTTTTCCATTGCTGAGAATGAAGAGATATGCAGTTTTCATTCTCTACTGCGGCCGTGAGGTTTAGGATTTCAAAAGCGTGGCCACCCAGGTCGAATCTCAGTGGAGCACAGCGGGACGCTTGGGCAGACTTGGGCCGGGGCGATACCGGCTTGCACTCTGCCAAGATTCAACCCAGGTGGCCACGCTTTTGTGCAGCCGCTTTGCTGCTGATCGACCAAGATCCGGAGGCCAGCTAGACTACTTTTGGTCTCAGCAAGTACTTGCAGCCATGTCTCTAGAACTGTGAACTAAGCCATAGCCCCACATGGGCTGGCTTTTATAGGCTCTTCTCAATGTCGGCTTGATCCGGAACCCTCTGGAGTCTTTTCAGGGCTGAATCACAAAAGTTAATTGGATTAAAGGAGAGGTCCAAGGAGAGGAACTTCATAGGGATGGGTCTCATCAGGGTGGATCAGTCTTAAAATTTTCCTTCCCAGAAGTTTTGTTGAACTAAGTTTCATTGCCAAGGGCCTTTCCTTGTCTTCCTGTGTGCATCACTATGATCTGATACTTTGCTAGATGGTCTACTGCCAGCTCGTCACTGTAAGGGAACTAGCATTAGACTCTCTCCCCCCTTTGGTTTTGTCCTGACCCTCCATCTTGGACATTGTTCTCCTGGACTGGAACAGGTAGGGCACTTTTTGTGTGCAAGATTGACTTGGGTTGGATTCTGGTGCCACATATGTTCTCCTGAGCCCTAGCAGGAGTGACCCTGGAGGGTAGAGACAGAAGTAAACCATGAGCACAGTTGGGTATTTCCCAAAAAGCAAAACAGACAAAGCCATTGATTTCATACTTTGTGTGTTAGATGTTGAAACAGCTTGTGTTACAGATAAAGGGGAGACAGACAGATCATATTCCTAGTGATCATTTCTATGATTACTAAAATGTTACAAATTAAGTCTTCTCACACATTCAAAAGAACAAAAGCAACCACTGTTGGAAAGGATGTGGGGAGAAACGGACTCTTCTACACTGCTGGTGGGAATGCCAACTGGATCAGCCCTTTTGGAAAACAATATGGATGCTTCTCAAAAAATTAGAAATTGAGCTCCCATTTGACCCAGCAATACCACTGAGAAGCCAAAAAGTATAGTCGAAATGACATCTGCACTTATATGTTCATCGCAGCACTGTTTATAGTAGCCAGAATCTGGAAAAAAACCAAGTGCCTGAGAACAGATGACTGGTTAAAGAAACTGGTACATCTATATAATGGAATACTATGCAGCTGTTAGAAAAGATGAAGTCCTGAACTTTGCATATAAGTGGATCAACATGGAAAGCATCATGCTGAGTGAAATGAGTCAGAAAGAGAGGGACTGACATAGAAAACACTCATCTGTGGAATATAAAATAACAGAGTAGGAGACTAACACCCAAGAATAGTAGGATATAATGCAAGGAGGTTGGCTTCATGGCTTGGAAGCTGACCTCACATACTGGGGGAAAGGCAGCCCGGATAGAGAAGGGAACACAAAGTAAAATGTGGTTGGGGATCCCGCACAGGAAGAGAGATGTGTGCTGAAAGTAGACTAGAGACTGAACACGATGGCCACTCAATACCTCTATCACAAACCACAACACCCAAAATGAGAGAGAGAACAAAATGGAATACCCTGCCACAGAGGCTGGGGCGGGGGGGGGGGGGGGGAAGGGGTTGGAGGATGGGAGGGATACGGGATACTGGGTTCATTGTTGGTGGAGAATGAACACTAGTGGAGGAATGGGTTCTCAAACATTGTATGAGGGAAACACAAGCACAAAGATGGGTAAGTTTGTAAGTGTACCCTCACGGTAATTCACTAATTAAAAAATAATTTAAAAATAAACAAAGCCTTCTGTGTTCATGCTTTGTTAATGGAGGTTGGTAGGTAAAAGAACAAACCCATGATTTCTTAGTACCTATACTGTAAATGATAATGCTCAAAAGGAGAGAGAGAGAGAGACAGAGAGACAGACAGAGAGAGAGAGAAAGAAAAGTGCCTACCATAGAAATAGGCTGCGGTGGGGAGGAACTAGGGCACTGATGGTGGGAAATGTACACTGGTGGAGGGATGGGTGTTGGAACATTATATATTATATAATTGAAAACGAATTGTGAACAGCTTTGTAATGTTCTATCTCATAGTGATTCTATAAATTAAAAAATATATAAATAGGAGAGCCAGAGAATGCAATCGGCATTCTGAGGACACTCTGGGGCTTAACAAGTCTCAGGATTCTCTTTTCCCATCCTGTGGGAACACTCTTCAAGGTTATTGTGCTGACCCTGAAGAAGTCACCAACCATGTCAGCACGTCAACAGAAAGTTCCAATCTAAGGATGCGTGAACATTGATACCAGCCATGAGGGCCTTCCTCCTGCTTTAAGATTTCTTTCAGACCAGAGCAATAGCACAGTGGGCAGGGCACTTGCCTTGCACATGACTGACACTCGTTCCATCCCTGGCATTCCGTAGTGACCCTGAGCACTGCCAAGAGTGATTCTTGAGTTACAGCCAGAAGAGCATTGCTGAATGTGGCCAAAATAAATAAATAAAATTTCTTTTAACCTGTTTTCTCAAACAAGCCTATAATCCCTACCCCCAAAGTCCCAATCAAAGGGAGGGAGGAAGGGAGGAAGGGAGGAAGGAGGATGGGAGGAAGGAAGAAAGGAAGGAAGGAAGAGAGGAAGGAAGGAAGAAAGGAAGGAGGGAGGGAGGAAGAGAGGGAGGAAGGAGGAAGAGAGGAAGGAAGGAAGGAAGGAAGGAAGGAAGGAAGGAAGGAAGGAAGGAAGGAAGGAAGGAAGGAAGGGAAGGAGGGAGGAAGGGAGGGAGGGAGGAAGGAAGGAGGGAGGGAAGGAAGGAAGGAAGGAGGGAAGGAAGGAAGGAAGGAGGGAAGGAAGGAAGGAAGGAAGGAAGGAAGGAAGGAAGGAAGGAAGGAAGGAAGGAAGGAAGGAAGGAAGGAAGGAAGGAAGGAAGGAAGGGAGGGAGGGAGGAAGGAAGGAGGGAAGGAAGTAAGGAAGGAAGGAAGGAGGGAAGGAAGGAAGGAAGGAGGGAAGGAAGGAAGGAAGGAAGGAAGGAAGGAAGGAAGGAAGGAGGGAGGGAGGGAGGGAAGGAAGGAAGGAAGGAAGGAAGGAAGGAAGGAAGGAAGGAAGGAAGGAAGGTAGGAAGGGAAGGAGGGAGGAAGGAGGGAGGGAAGGAAGGAGGGAGGGAAGGAAGGAAGGAAGGAAGGAAGGAAGGAAGGAAGGAAGGAAGGAAGGAAGGAAGGAAGGAAGGAAGGAAGGAAGGAAGGGAGGGAGGGAGGAAGGAAGGAGGGAAGGAGGGAAGGAAGGAAGGAAGGAAGGAAGGAAGGAAGGAAGGAAGGAAGGAAGGAAGGAAGGAAGGAGGGAGGGAAGGAAGGAAGGAAGGAAGGAAGGAAGGAAGGAAGGAAGGAAGGAAGGAAGGAAGGAAGGAAGGAAGGAGGGAGGGAGGGAGGGAGGGAAGGAAGGAAGGAAGGAAGGAAGGAAGGAAGGAAGGTAGGAAGGGAGGGAGGGAGGGAGGGAAGGAAGGAAGGAAGGAAGGAAGGAAGGAAGGAAGGAAGGAAGGAAGGAAGGTAGGAAGGGAAGGAGGGAGGAAGGAGGGAGGGAAGGAAGGAGGGAGGGAAGGAAGGAAGGAAGGAAGGAAGGAAGGAAGGAAGGAAGGAAGGAAGGAAGGAAGGAAGGAAGGAAGGAAGGGAGGGAGGGAGGAAGGAAGGAGGGAAGGAAGGAAGGAAGGAGGGAGGGAGGGAAGGAAGGAAGGAAGGAAGGAAGGAAGGAAGGAAGGAAGGAAGGAAGGAAGGAAGGAAGGAGGGAAGGAAGGAAGGAAGGAAGGGAGGAAGGAAGGAAGGAGGGAAGGAAGGAAGGAAGGGAGGGAGGAAGGAAGGAAGGAAGGAAGGAAGGAAGGAAGGAAGGAAGGAAGGGAGGAAGGAAGGAGGGAAGGAAGGAAGGAAGGAAGGAAGGAAGGAAGGAGGGAGGAAGGAAGGAGGGAAGGAAGGAAGGAAGGAGGGAGGGAGGAAGGAAGGAGGGAAGGAAGGAAGGAAGGAGGGAAGGAAGGAAGGAAGGAGGGAAGGAAGGAAGGAAGGAAGGAAGGAAGGAAGGAAGGAAGGAAGGAAGGAAGGAAGGAAGGAAGGGAGGGAGGGAGGGAGGGAGGGAGGGAGGAGGGAGGGAAGGAAGGAAGGAAGGAAGGAAGGGAGGGAGGCAGGGAGGAAGGAAGGAGGGAAGGAAGGAAGGAAGGAGGGAAGGATGGAAGGAAGGAAGGAAGGAAGGAAGGAAGGAAGGAAGGAAGGAAGGAAGGAAGGAAGGAAGGAAGGAAGGGAGGAAGGGAGGGAGGAGGGAGGGAGGGAGGGAAGGAAGGAAGGAAGGAAGGAAGGAAGGAAGGAAGGAAGGAAGGAAGGAAGGAAGGAAGGAAGGAAGGAAGGAAGGAAGGAAGGGAGGAATGAAAGGAGGGAGGGAGGGAGGGAGGGAGGGAGGGAGGGAGGGAGGGAGGGAGGATGGATCTCCAAATGATCTCCAAATTACAAAAGGTTCCCAGAACCCTGCCGGGAGCAATCTCTGCTGGGCTGAAGAGAGAGTCCAGAGCACCACTGGGTATGGCCAAAAATCAACATCAAGTTTAAACAGAAAAGATACCGGGAGAGGGTTTCTCAGAAATTCTTAAGAACCCTCCTCTTCCTTACTTCAAAGATCATTCTAAGTGTCAGCTCCCCTCCACTAGGCGGATTCCCCTCCCCCTTCACTACCTCCCCAATCTTCCCAGAGGCTATTCCTAGTTGCCAAGACACTCTGTAGGCCCAGAAAACATGAAGGGGCTTCTCTTTCCCTGCCCAGACGGTGACAGATTCAGATGCAGTGAAATAATCCTAGGACGTGATTTAGCATAACGCTATGTAGGTGATATTTTGAAAACTGTGTAGCATTAAAGGACCCCAGCTTAGAAAGATCACTAAAGGCTTCCTAGAGAAATTTGCATCCGAAGTTAAATTGTAAAAGGTGAAAAATTATTCAGATGCAAGAGAAAATGTAAGATTGAAGTGCTAAGGGAAAATATGAGGCTTTAGAAAAACTAAAGGATAAGGTGTGGGGAGGTGTGTCTAAAGGAAAAACTAAAGGTGTGTCTCAAGGAAATATAAAACACAAAAGGTACCAAGTTTATGCTAAGTGTGTTGATGGTGTTAGGGTCAGGTGTCAGTAATTTCCCCCTCTCCGAACCCACACAAAGAGTTTAGCCAGTAATGCATCACACAAGCTGAGTGGTTTTTTTTTTTCTTTTTTTTTGGGTCACACCCAGCGATGCTCAGGGGTTACTCCTGGCTTTGCACTCAGGAATTACTCCTGGCAGTGCTTGGGGGACCATATGGGATGCCGCGTGCAAGACAAACGCCCTACCTGCTGTGCTATCGCTCTGGCCCCACAAGCAGAGTTTTTTTTTTTTTTAAATCATTAGACTACTTTAATGAAAGCAAATTAGGCTTCAGTAGGTTTAAGGTAGGTTACAATTTTGTATTTCAAAGAATTACTCATTAATATTCACCTATTGTTTCATAACAATTATACAGAATATATTTTAAACTATCACTGGCGTATTTAAGTTTACATATAAGTGCAATAATATGATATGGTGCTGCGTATATTATTAAATTATATAGAAGTTCTAAAAAAGCAAAACAGAAACATATTTTAGTTAACATAATTTGCAATAATCTTATTTATACATTATATTTAGAGAAATGAATTGATACATAACTATATGTCTAATATCACAATAAGTATGTTCAGGAACTTTTCATATGAACCACATCATGTTATCAAAATTAATTTAATGCTAATGTATACATTGACTATTGGATTTTAGTGTAATTAGAATAGGAGGTCAGTCGGGGGCTTTTTTATAGTTTTTTATACTCAGGAAGTGTCCATTTGTTTTAATGTAATTAATTATTTTCTTAATAAAGCTATCGGTTTTATAAGAATCCATGTAACTTTTTACTGATTTTTCCATTCTTAAAATTTGTAATTAAAATTTTGACTAAAAAAAGAACAGATATCTAGGTACAGTAAAAGGATAGAAATTGTCCACAGAATGTATTTTTGATACTTAATTTACATTATTTCCTAATCATTTTAAAACATAATTTATCTGAATATGTCATTGTATTTATTTGCAAACTATTTGCTGGCATTTTATTAAACAGTCCACAGTTTGCATATGGAAAAACAAATACAAATACAGAGGCTATGTTTTTTTCCTAAAGTGCCATTCCCTTTTTTTTTTTCCTTTCTTGAGAGTATGGGAGGTTGTTTTTTTTATATAAATTTATTTATTTATTTTTAATTAGTGAATCACCATGAGGGCACATTTACAGATTTATACACTTCTGTGCTTATGCTTCCCTCATACAAAGTTCGGGAACCCATCCCTTCACCAGTGCCCATTCTCCACCACCAGTAAACCCAGCATCCCTCCCATCCTCCCCAATCCCATCTCCCCCCACCCCACCCTGCCACTGTGGAAGGGCATTCCCTTTTGTTCTCTCTCTCTAATTAGCTGTTGTGGTTTGCAATAAAGGTGTTGAGTGGCCACTGTGCTCTGTCTCTAGCCCTCATTCAGCCCGCAACTCCCTTCCCCCACATGGCCTTCGACTACATTATAGTTGGTGATCCCTTTTCTGAGTTGCCCTTTCCCCAGAATGTGAGGCCAGCTTCCAAGCCATGGAGTCAACCTCCTGGTACTTATTTCTACAATTCTTCGGTATTAGTCTCCCACTCTGTTATTCTATATACCATAGATGAGTGCAATCTTTCTATGTCTGTCTCTCTCTTTCTGACTCATTTCACTCAGCATGAAACTTTTCATGCCAATCCACTTAAATACAAAATTCATGACCTCCTTTTTTCTGACAGCTGCATAGTATTCCATTGTATAGATATACCAAAGTTTCCTCAACCAGTCATCCGTTCTAGGGCATTCGGGTTTTTTCCAGATTCTGGCTATTGTAAACAGTGCTGCGATGAACATACATGTGCAGATGTTGTTTCGATTATACTTTTTTGCCTCTCTGGGATATATTCCCAGCAGTGGTATTGCTGGGTCAAATGGGAGCTCAATATCTAATTTTTTGAGAATCATCCATATTGTTTTCCAGAAGGGCTGAACCAGTAGGCATTCCCACCAGCAGTGCAGAAGGGTCCCTTTCTCCCCACATCCTCTCCAACAGCGGTTGTTTTTGTTCTTTTGGATGTGTGCTAGTCTCTGTGGTGTGAGGTGGTATCTCGTGATTATTTTGATCTGCATCTCTCTGATGATCAGTGATGTAGAGCACTTTTTCATGTGCCTTTTGGCCATTCGTATTTCTTCCTTGGTAAAGTTTCTGTTCATTTCTTCGCCCCATTTTTTGATGGGGTTGGATGTTTTCTTCTTGTAGAGTTCAACCAGTGCTTTATATACCATTGATATCAACCCCTTATCTGATGGGTATTGTGTAAATATCCTTTCCCATTCTGTGGATAGTCTTTGTATTCTGGTCACTGTATCTTTTGAGGTGCAGAAGCTTTTTAGTTTAATGTAGCCCCATTTGTTGATCTCTGTTTTTACTAGATTGCTTAGTTCTGTGTCACCTTTGAAGATACCTTTATCTTCAATATCATGGAGGGTTTTGCCGACCTTGTCTTCAATGTACCTTATGGTTTGTGGTCTAATGTTGAGGTCTTTAATCCATTTTGATCTGACTTTTGTGCATGGTGTCAGGTCAAGGTCTAAGCCCATTTTTTTGCATGTGGTTGTCCAGTTGTGCCAGCACCATTTGTTAAAGAGGCTTTCCTTGCTCCACTTCACATCTCTTGCTCCCTTATCGAAGATTAGATGGTCATACATTTGGGGTTGTGTATAGGGATATTCCACCCTGTTCCATTGGTCTAAGGCTCTGCCTTTGTTCCAGTACCATGCTGTTTTCATTGTTACTGCTTTGTAGTAAAGTTGGAGTCTAGGGAGGGTGATGCCTCCCATCATCTTTTTCCCAAGAATTGTTTTAGCTATCCTTGGACGTTTGTTGTTCCATATGAATTTTAGGATTGCTTGATCTGTTTCTTTGAAGAATGCCATGGGTATCCTTATAGGGATCGCCTTGAATCTGTATAATGCTTTGGGGAGTATTGCCATTTTGACAATATTGATTCTCCCTATCCATGAGCAAGGTATATGTTTCCATTTTCTCATGTCCTCTTTTATTTCATGGAGTAGCGTTTTATAGTTTTCTTTGTAGAGGTTTTTTACATCCTTGGTTAGGCTGATTCCAAGTTACTTGATTTTCTGGGGCACAATTGTGAATGAGATTGCTTTTTTCGTGTCCCTTTCCTCTGCCTCATTGTTTGTATATAGGAAGGCCATGGATTTTTGAGTATTGATTTTGTAGCCTGCAACTTTTCTGTATAAGTCTATTGTTTCTAAGAGTTTCTTAGTAGAGGCTTTGGGCTCCTCTAGATATAGTATCATATCATCTGCAAATAGTGAGAGTTTGATTTCTTCCTTTCCTATCTGGATGCCCTTAATCTCTTTTTCTTGTCTAACAGCTATCGCAAGTACTTCCAGTACTATATTGAAGAGAAGTGGTGAGAGTGGGCATCCTTGTCTTGTGCCTGATCTTAGAGGAAATGCCCTTAATTTTTCTCCATTGTGGATAATGCTTGCCGTAGGCTTGTGGTAGATGGCTTCAACTAACTTGAGGAAAGTTCCTCCAAAACCCATTTTGGTGAGAGTTTTCATCATGAACGGATGTTGAAGCTTGTCAAATGCTTTCTCTGCATCTATTGATATGATCATATGTTTTTTATCTTTACTTTTGTTGATATGATGGATTATGTTGATTGATTTCCAGATGTTAAACCATCCCTGCATCCCCGGGATGAATCCCACTTGGTCATGGTGTATGATCTTCTTGATGAGTTGTTGGATCCTATTTGCTAGTATTTTGTTGAGGATCTTCGCATCGGTGTTCATCAGGGATATTGGTCTATAATTTTTGTTGAGGATCTTCGCATCGGTGTTCATCAGGGATATTGGTCTATAATTTTCTTTCTTAGTGGTGTCTTTGTTTGCTTTTGGTATTAGGGCGATGTGTGCTTCATAGAAACTGTTTGGGAGAGTTCACACCAAGACGGAGAACCAAATCAAACACCTGGAAACTAAACAACTCAATGCTAAACAATGAGTGGGTCAGAAAGGAAATCAAAGAAGAAATCAAGAAATACTTAAAAACAAATGAAAATGAGGACACGAGTTATCAAAACCTATGGGACGCAGCTAAAGCTGTGTTAAGGGGAAAATTTATAGCTCTCCAAGCATTCCTCAGGAGGGAAGAAAGGGCCCACATAGAGAACTTGACTTTACAGCTCAAGACCTTAGAAAAGGACCAGAAAAAGGAACCCAAACCAGACCGAAGGAAAGAAATAATAAAAATTAGAGCCGAAATTAATGACATCGAAACCAAAAAGACAATCCGAAAGATCAATGAAACAAAGAGCTGGTTCTTCGAGAAAATGAATAAGATTGATAAACCGCTAGCAAGACTCACAAAGAAAGAGAGAGAGAGAACCCTAATAAATCGAATCAGAAATGAAAAGGGGGACATCATAACAGAAACCAGTGAGATTCAAAAGATCATTAGAGACTACTTTGAAGGTCTATACGCCACAAAACAAGAGAACCTAAAAGAAATGGATGAATTCCTTGACTCCTACAATCTCCCAAGTCTGAACAAAGAAGACTTGGAATACTTGAATAGGCCCATTAATGTTAAGGAAATTGAAACTGTAATAAAAAAATCTCCCCAAAAACAAAAGCCCAGGCCCAGATGGATTCACTGGCGAATTCTTTCAAACATTCCAAGAAGACCTGTTGCCAATTTTCCTCAAGATTTTCCAGGAAAATGAAAAAACAAGCAGAGTTTATTAAGCCAGCTAGCTGGGGTCAAGCTTCTAGGCACACCGGCCCAAGCAAAACCCCAAACAAGGGAGAAGCCGCAAGTTTTATAGTTAACATTTACATCTGCTTACATCCTATCCCGCACATATGAATTTTAACAAAAACATAAGTGAAAATGCAAGTTTCATGATTCAGAAAAAAACAATTTCAAGTAGTACAAACAAGCAGTTATGGATAGGTGATCTAGACATGTTTTCAGAACATCCTGGCAGCTACCCACCCTGCTTGTGTCTGGGTAGCTTCTATGGACAGTGAATAGCGGTTATGAAACTATTTACCAAGGCTGAGTTTTCAGCCCTAATGACCTTCCCTCACAGATGGTGGGGGTGGGGGAGGGCTCTGGAGAAGTGGGGTTTTAAGAAAAACAAAAAGGTTTAAGTAAAACAAGACATGGAGCAGGAAGCAAGCATGATGGAGTCGCTCCTGCCCCCGCTCAGCGCCCAACAATGGGTTTTCTCACATGATTAACATTTTTTTGTAAAAATCTTCACACATTTGTTGATTTCAATCTGGCAAAATATAGTGATGTTGGTGGAGTTCTAGCCACGCCATCCACATTACATATTAGCACATAGGTATCCGGGCTGCTCTGAAAGACAGTCTTGAATAGCTTGCAGCTGTACCCTTCTAAGAATGGCACTCAGTGGATAAGATCTCTCACCTTGCCTGCCCTCAAGGACACTTATGGCCAAGGGCTGATTGATGCACACAGACACACAGACAAAAAATCCTAGCTCCACTGCCCAATGCTGGGGGCCCTTGGTGATTTATTCACACATCCAAGGAGAGCAGACAGAGGGGTCAACATTGGCATGAACTTCATCTTTGATTAGCTTCTCCATCCCATCTTCTGCTTTCTTCACTTCTTTTTCAGCTTTGGGTTTTTTTTGTTTTTTTTTTGTTTTTTTTTTGGCTTTTGGTGTTTTGGTTTTGCTTGAGAGGGAGAGGGTATTGTTGATTTGGTTTATTTTGGTTTTAGAAACAATTCACATCCATCACTGCCTAAGTTTAAAAAATGAAGCAAGATAATTTTATTTAAATATTTTGTGACAGTCACCCATTGGTAGTATTTCATTGCAGTTAGATTTTTGCTTGCAATTCCCTGATTAGTGCTGCTAAGACTCTTTTCATCCTTCAGGACATTCACATGTTTTCTTTGGAAAAGTGTTTAAACTTAGGCCCTTTGTTCATTTAAAAATCACATTTAAAATGTTATTATTTTCAATTTACATGGAAGAGCCTGGCAAGCTCCCCGTGGCAGCGTATTTGATATGTCAAATACAGTAACAATAACAGTCTCATTCGCCTGACCCTGAAAAGAGCCTCCAATCATTGGGACAGACGAGTAAGGAGAGGCTGCTAAAATCTCAGGACTGGGACGAATGGAGACATTACTGGCGCCTGCTCAAGTAAATCGATGAACAACGGGATGACAGTGATACAGTGCTACAGTGATTATTTTCTATTTAGTTGTATGAGTTTATTTGAGGGCTCTTTATTCTATTTCATTGAGCTATGTATCAGAATTTTTGTTAGTTTTTTGTTTGGGGACTTCCTCCTAGCTCTGTGTTCAGGGATTGCATCTGGCAGAGCTAGGTGGGCCAGCCACATAGGGTCCTGAGGATCAAATCTGGATTGGCCCCATGCAAGGCAAGTGCTCTACCTGCTATACTCTCTCTATTCCTTTTTTTTTTTTTTTTTTTTTTGCTCGGGGAACCATATGGGATGTTGTGAATAGAACCCAGGTTGGCCCTGTACAAGGCAAATGCCCTACCCGCTGTTGTTCCAGCCCCTCTATCCATCTATTTTTATGTCAGTGTCATACTGTTTGATTACAACACATACTGGTAACTTTATAATATAGTTAGAAATTGGGATGTGGAATGCTTCCAGCTTTATCAACATAGCTTTAGTTCTTTGAGTTCTTCTGGGCAACATACAAATTTTAGGGGACTTCTATTTCTGTGAAAAATTACATTAAAATTTTAAGACAGATTATATTGACTCTGTTGGTGACTTTGAATAGTATAGACATTTTAACAATATTTATTCTTCCAACACATGAACATGGTCTAACTTCTGATTTCCCTGAAACTTAACAACTAATAACATTGCTGTTTATTGGAAATTTCACTGAGATTTTTCACATTTTTTGTTGATTGCAAATGGCATCAGTATAGTCTATATGCTCCCATAAATTGTGATAAATGTTAACTATTCTCTGAATATTTTCAATATTTTCTAGTCTCTGCAGCTTGAAAATTCCTTCAAATTTTCACAAATATCAAAACTTTTCCTAATATATTTTTTGAAACATCGGTACATAGTCTTAGGTTGGACAAACACATGTTTGAGTCGTGTTTGTATATTGGTGTATTCACAAAAGTATTTTTTGGAAAGTAGATATCTCACCTCCTTGGTTAAATTTATTCCTAGGAGGTATTTTATTCTTTTTCATTTATTGTCAATGGATTGTTTTGTTAATTTCTCTGACAGCTTATTCCTATTAGTGATGAGGTTTTCAGTCCCCTATGTTCTATTTCCTCGTAGTTCAATATTGGTGTATTATTGGTGGTGATATGTTCTCATGGGGAGATCAGGGAGGGTAAAAGAAGTTAATCTCAATCTCCCCCCCACCCAAACCCCCAGCTTTGGTGCTTGGCTTTAAGCTGTAAGAAAGAAATTGCAGAAAAAGACATACAGTGAAATAAAATAGCTTTATTTTGAAAATATGAGAAAGAAAAGAGAAGCAACCCCCAAAGTAAAGTTGTGCACCTTTAAAGGAGGTTAGAGACAAGTCCAGATTTAGTGCCATAAAGAAGAAATTACACACCCAGCCAGGCAGATAGGGTAGGCCCCTCCCAAGGCAATGGCAAGATCTCCTGGGAAAAAATAGTCCCAAAGTAGCAAGAGTTTGATAAACCCTTAACAGAAAAGCAGAAAAAAACAGGAACGGAAACCTGATAAGACCCTCAGCAAAAAACAGGAAAACAAACAAACAAACATATGAAAAACAAACAGGAACAGACCCTGAGGGGCCTGGACCCCTACAGTAAAGATGAACTTCAACAAAGATAAGGACTCAATTAAGGACTTGAAAGAGATTCACCAGAAACTTCAAAGCTGTTCCTTTATACAATACCTAATCAATCCCCAGATCTGTCAGAAAACTCCAGACTAAGGTATCTTTAAGAATAGACATATGGGGGCTGGAGCGATAGCACAGCGGGTAGGGCGTCTGCCTTGCAGGCAGCCGACTGGAGTTTGATTCCCAGCATCCCATATGGTCCCGAGGACTGCCAGGAGTAATTCCTGAGTGAAGAGCAGGAGTAACCCCTGTGCATCACCGGGTGTGACCCAAAAAGAAAAAAAAAAAAAGAATAGACATATGAAAGCAGGTCCTAAAGGCCATTTCTAGGCTTCTCTGTCTTTGGGGAAACCCACACTCTCCCTTGAGTGCGTTACTCTCTCTCTCCTCCCCTTCAAACCTCCAAATAAAATCTGTTTCATTTCACTGCTTGTCTATTCCTGAAATTCTTTTCCTACTAGGTGAGATAAGAACTCTGGAATCCCTGGCTAAGGCCTGGGACTGGCTTCTCCTTTCCTGCAAAGAGCAAATCCTTGCTCCAACCTGAGTCCATGGCTCCCAGAGAAATTGAGTGGTGGAGATCAGACTCTTGTGCCTACAAGACAAAGCAGACTCCAGGTATAGCCTGAGGGCCACCTAAGAAGGGGAGGGGAGCTCAGGCCCACTCTGAGCAGGGGCTCATTACAGACTTTGCCTTTCCCAGTCCTAGTCTTCCCAGTGGGACCCGGGTGGCAGAGGCGGATGGGGAGAAAGTAACCGTCTTTTTTCTTCCTGTTTCACATAAGTCACCAGTGGGGTTCACTGACATCAATGGCTAGGGAACTGTCAAGAAATTTCTGTCACTGTCACTGTCATCCTGTTGCTCATTGATTTGCTCGAGCAGGCACCAGTAACGTCTCCATTGTGAGACTTGTTACTGTTTTTGGCATATCGAATATGCCATGGGTGGCTTGCCAGGCTCTGCCGTGAGAGCGAGATACTCTCGGTAGCTTAGACTTGGAATTTTAGGCTTGGATTTTTAGACTTTATTTATTTGTTAGTTTATTTGTTTATTTATTTATTTATTTTAATGGATCACCAAGAGGTACAGTTGCAGACTTATAAACTTCTGTGCTTACATTTCAGTCATACAATTATCGAGTACCCATTCCTCCAGCAGTGCCCATTCTCCACCATCCAAGGGAGATGTGTGCTGAAGGTAGACTATAGACCGAACATGATGCCACATGATGCCTGTATTGCAAACCACAACACCCAGAGAGAGAGAGAGAGAGTAAAAGGGAATGTGCCTGCCACAGGAGAGGGGAGGGAGAGGGGAGAATGGGAGGAAGGGATACTGGTGCTTTATTTTCAACCCTCAGTTTTACTACATCTTCATTCCTTGCCATCTCCAGACAGGCTCTGGTTTTCATCCTGAGATAGCACCAGGGGTCTACTTTCTAAACAGATCTTGTCCTGCCAGATGGTTCTTGATTTTAGGCTTTTTTTTTTTTGTCTCTCCAAACATTTCCTTGTTGTTTTATGACTTTTTTTCTCTCTCTGAAATTTACTGCAAAGGGAACAGGGACTCTCGCCTGACTGACCCTTCAGTAGACTGTATGTTTCTAGAAATTATTTCTTTTCTTCTAGGTTGTCAAATTTGCTGACCTGGGATTGTTATTTATGACTGTTTCATGGTACCAGTTGTAATGTTGCCCTTTTCATTTACTAATTTGTGCTTTTATTCATTTTTCTTGGTTTGGTAAACCCAGCTAAAGATTTACCTCATCTTTATTCTTTCAAAAATCCAGCTTAGGGACCAGAGCAGTAGTACAGTGGGTAAGGCTTTTGCCTTGCATGTGGCAGACCCAGGTTTGATCCCTAGCATCCCATACGGTCCCCTGAGCACTGGCAGGAGTAATTCCTGAATGCAGAGCCAGGAGTAGCCCCTGAGAATTGCTGGATGTGACAAAAAAAAAATCCAGCTTAGTTTTATAGGTATTTTCTATTTTCTGTGTAGTCTCACATTTATTTCTGTTCTGATCAACATTTGTTCCTTCCTTCTGCTACCTTTTCTACCCTCGGGACATGAGGCATAAAGTTTAATCGAAATCTTTGCTGGTATTGTTGTTAAAGCAGGCATCACAGTGAACTGTCCTCTTGCACTGCTTTTGCTAAATCTCCCAAAATATTTATGTGTCAATAGCCTAGATGAAGGCATGTTGGAAACCACATCATTAGGTGTCCATCAATGCTGCAGGTAAGTCTAGATGAAGGCATGTTGGAAGCCACATTATTAGGTGTCCAACAATGCTGCAAGTAAGCCTCTCATAGAGAGACTGCAAGTGGCCATTCTGATTGCTGCATTGATGTCAAGCACTGATACTGCGGAGCTCACTGGACACCAGAGCCAGATGTGAGTGCTGCATCCTGTCTGTGGCAGCTGCAAAAGTCAGGGTGTGAAATAACCCTCTCTACAAAGACTCACAGAAAACATGGAGTGGGACAGAGGGGTATCATGAGCAATCCTTTCATAGGCCTTTCCAGCCTCTAGAGGAATCACAGTTGGCCGCAAGATGTCAGTTAAATTAAAGCCTGGTTAAATTAGATGCTGTTGTTTTTATGACATGCAAATTGTTCAGTGAAGAGAAGGGGGGAAAGGGCTATATGATTTGTCTGCCACTTCTGCTTTGAGTCCTAAAGGATATAGTCAAGGAATAACTCTCTTTTCTACTCAAACCAAATTGGCCACCAGTCAGACCAAAGGTCATGTTTCATGGGTAACAGCCACAGAACAAGTTGTGCACAAGCTCCTTTCATCAACAACTTATACACAAACAAACCCAGTGAGCTGGGTGAGACGAAGGACGAACAGCCTTTCCTCCCCATCCCTAGATGATTGCTAAATTGGAAGAATTTAGGATACAGCTTTTTCTGGGGCTGGGGATAGAAACTCGGTATCCACAGATAATTGGAGCATTCATAATTTATTTTACATCTTGCCCAAGTCTGCTTCTGCCTCAACAGAACCATGAAATTTAAGAACTTTTTACATCAATATTTAAAAATCTAGATTTGGGGGGCTGGAGTGATAGCTCAGTGGGTAGGGCATTTGCCTTGCACACAGCAGACCTGAGTTTGATTCCCAGCATTCCATATGGTCCCTTGAGCACTGCCAGGGGTGATTCCTGAGTGCAGAGCCAGGAATCTTGAACTGCTTTTGCTAAATCTCCCAAAATATTTATGTGTCAATAGCCTAGATGAAGACATGTTGGAAACCACATCATTAGGTGTCCACCTGTGCATTGCCAGGTGTGACCCCCCTACAAATAAAAAATAAATACACAAAAATAAAAATATAGATTTTGAATTATTTTATAAAAGGAGCACTAGTGTTGTCCAAGACATCAAAGGACTGTATGTAAGAAGTTATACTCTATACTAAAGTCTGGTCAACCTACTCCCTATCCAAGTTAGCTGTCTGCCTGTCTCCTCTCAGCTGTTGTGAGATTTCTGATTTGGTGACAATATATGAACACATGATATACTGCAGTACAACACAACAGAGATACTTATCAGATCCTCACCTGCAGTTGTAATTTTAATCTGATCATAAAATGTGGGATTTTTTTCACCAAAAAAGTGCTTGGCTACCAAATGTGCACTATCTCTCCTCTCTCTCTCTCTCTCTCCCTCTCTCTCTCCCCCACTCTCTCTCTGTATCTATTCTTCTCTCTTTCTCTCTCACTATCACTCATACGTTGTATATAATTCATATATTAAAACTGACAGGAAAAAATGCCAAGTAGTAGCTGAGAGACTGGAGAGATATTACAGGAGGTAGGCCAACCTGGGTTCAATCCTTGGCATCCCATATGATCCCCCAAGCACTACCAGGTATAATCAATGAGTATAGAATCAGGAGTAAGCTAGCTCTGAGCATCGCTAGGTGTGCACCCCCTACAAAACAAAAAAAAAAGGAGAAAAAATCATAAGCTGTATTTCATATTCAGCTGAATTTCGTCTTGCCCCACCTTGTGGTTATCTTCGAAGCACACATTCCAGGATGCTTTTATTCTAAGTACATGACAAGACGGCCACATCCGAGCATAGCGTATTAGGACTGATACAGCATTCTATGCTCAGTATGTTTCGATAAAGATCCCAAATTTAGCAAATCAATTGATACACAGTCCCAGAAACCCTATCTCAAAATGATTCATTTTCATCAGATGTCTCATCCTTTTCATTATCTGCTACAGACCAACCCAACTCCAGGGTTCTTCTCTGTTCTACTTTCAAACCCCCCTTCCAGAATTTTTAGCATTCCCACTAAAACCTTTACTGGTGCCCCAACCCTTTAAAGTATGATCACTGGACAGAGTAACTGCTTTGTTGCTAAAACTAAAGAAGACAGATTTCTCGTATAGATGAAAGTCATAACAGGCACTCACTGAGTTTCCGGGAATCTCCTATATAAACAGCATAAACAGAAACTGCCCTTGCTCACATACAGCTCATCTCTGCTGAATCCATTATAATAACAGTCAGGATGTGGAATATAAAGACACATAATAAGGGAATAATAAATGATCGATGACAACAGAACCTAAATCCAGCAAAGGGGTAGTGGGTGTGGTGTCAACATTGTATTCGGGAAACCCAATCATGAAGAGTATTATAAATCACAGTGCCTAAATAAAAACTGAAGAAAAAATAAAGATATAAAACACTGAAAAAAATATTAAATAAAAAAATTAAATGAGCTCTGAGTTTTAAAAGTTGACCGTTCCATTAGCTATGAGTTGATCATCTTTGTGTCCAGTCTAGGTGGCTCATTCTGTTGCTTCATCTTTAAAATGGGAGTCACAATAAAATGCATACTAAGGATAACAACGACAACGAGCACTGTTAGTATTATCCCCATTTTAGGATTGTGAGAGTGACCTTGTTGGCCTCACTTGCCTAGTGTCAGACTTGAAAATGCTACATGGCTTTGTCTTTTAGCTCAATTATATCACTGTATCACTGTCATCCCGTTGCTCATAGATTTGCTCAAGTGGGCACCAGTAATGTCTCCATTGTGAGAGTTGTTGTTACTGTTCTTGGCATATTGAATACGCCATGGGTAGCTTGCCAGATTCTGCCATGCAGACTGGATTCTCTCAGTAGTTTTCTGGGCTCTCTGAGAGGGACGGAGGAATTGAACCCGGGTTGGCCACATGCAAGGCAAATGCCCTACCCGCTGTGCTATAGCTCTAGCCCCTTAGCTCAATTAGTGTTAAGTTGCAGCTACCTAGAGTGGGTGATGATGAAAATGACAATTTATGTGTAGACTGAATTATATTGAGAAGACAAAAAAGTATTTGGGATTACATGCATTTCTTTTTATATTTCAGAGTATAAGACATCTCATGAGCACACATTTTGCACTGATATATTTAGGGTGCTGGATTCGAAAAAAGAAATAATGGGTTCATTAAAAAAATAGACATTCATCAGGCTATACTGGTCCTTACCACAGGCATGCTATTAGCAAGTGGAATTGCTTGCTGCAACAGAGAGAGACAGTGGACAGGAAGTAAAGTTTATGTGTTTGACACTGCTATGAATTTCTGGGAGCACAGATATCTCGCCAGCACCACCAGGGGTCACTCCTGAGCACAGAGCCAGGAATGACCCCTGCCCCAAGTAACCCAAACCCTCCCTCTAAAAAACCTACGTGGCTAATGATTTATAGCAGACGATTAGACTTCCGTGCTCTGATTTATGCAAATAAACATATATACAATTAACATAAAATAATTTGTCTACACCACTTTTGAAAAACACATGAAATTGCCTGATGAGAAAAATCACGGGTCATGACTGCCACCTTGTGGCTTGTGGATTAATTATATTAATCCTTAGAAATTACAAACATTTCACACTGCACAACCAATTTCAAAAATACACTGACAGTTTTTAAATTTTTGGAGCACTGTAGCACTGTCGTCCTGTTGTTCATCGATTTGCTCGAGTGGGCACCAGTAATGCCTCCATTGTGAGACTTATTGTTACTATTTTTGGCATATCAAATATGCCATGGGTAGCTTGCCATGCTCGTGGGAGCGGGATACTCTTGGTAGCTTGCCAGGCTCTCCAAGAGGGACGGAGGAATTGAACCTGGGTCAGCCGCGTGCAAGGCAAACTCCCTACCCACTGTGCTATCGCTCCAGTAAATTTAAAATTTTTTAAGTTCCAAAGAGGACTAAAAATTCATTTCTTGGCAGCTATTGATTGGCTTGGTAGGGCCTAAATCCAGAACACACGTAAGCTCTAGATTGCATAAATGAGGTATGTGCATTTATTACAAATTTTACACATTTGAAAAAAAGTTATTTCATGATTTACCTTTAGTTATCAATATTGCAAACAACAATGCCCAAAAGGGGTGGGGGGAGAGAGAGAAGAAAAGTGCCTGTCATAGAGGCAGGGAGGGGGCGGGGGGCGGGGCGTGATGCGAGGGAACCTGGAGACACTGGTTCTGGGAAATGTGCACTGGTGGAGGAATAGGTGTTGGAATATTATATGACTGAAACCCAATCATGAACAAGCTTTGTAATGCTCTAAAGAAAAAATGTTATTTCATGATTTTAAAAAAAATGAATAATCCATAAGGTGTTATATACAATCTCATTCAAAGAATTTGAAAGAATTGGGTTTTTCCTATATCATCTGAACGATGACACAGAATAGAGCTAAACAAATACCAAGTATCTGAGGTCCTGGGACTCCAGATCAAAGATCCACTCTGTGGACTGTGAAGCAGACACGCAGCATAATTCCTGGGCACCACTTTTCTTGTCCTCGAAATGCAGACAAGCTCAACAGCATTTCTCGTACATTTGCTTGGTGATTAGGAAGGGTAATCAATAAATGTTCACTCTTTGCAGGAGGCAGGGATTGGACCACACCTAGCAATGCTTGGGGGCTACATCTGGCTCTGTGCTCTGTGATCACTCACAAGGTACCCTGGGAGCATGCAGTGCTGGAGTTGGCAGCATGAAAGATACGCACCTTAAATCCCTATACTGCCTCTAGAGCATTTTTTTAAGCAAGGGTCCAAAACTCAGACCACTCCTGCCAGTGCTCTGCCCAGTGCAGACTGGCAGTGCTTTGATACTACTGTACCGGGGTCATACCTGGTACCTAAACTGGCAGTTCTGGAGATCTTTAGGAAGACCATGAAATACAAAGGACGAACTCAATGCCTTTCACTTGTCAGGTATGAGTTCTATCAGTTACACCATCTCCCTGGCCCTGGTAATTGTTCATTTTTATGCATTAATCAAATCAGGGCTATTGGTAGAAATCAGTCTCCTCCCATCAAAGTGTTCTCCATTTCTCACCTATGCTCAGATATTAATTCCCACAGCTCATTTAAGCCTGTCTGCTGGCATGCTGATATCTTGGCTGCCGGAAACCCCAGGTGAGGACAGCAGTGTCACAACTGGCAGTTGTGACAGTCAGTGCTGACTAGATGACTTCTGTTTTTTTTTTTTTCAAATAGAAATATGCGTTTTGTTGCTGTTGTATTTTATTCCTACCTTGTCATTCACTATTAGGAAACTGGAAGCAAATTACTTTCAGTTCAAGAAAAGGTGATATATTTTCCTATCAGTACATCACCAGAAATTCTTAACTCTTGGGTATATTGACCAGACAGAAGGAAATACTTGGTATATCACTCTTGAAAAGAGGGTGAGAATAATCTGTATGTAGGAGGGTGAATTGAATGTTCAGTGATTAAAGGGTAGATTTTGTTTTTTAATTGAATCATGGTGAGATATACAGTTACTAAGTTGTTCATGAATGGATTTCAGTCATGCAATGTTTCGACATGAAGGGTGATTTTTGGGGAGTACTATTCTCCAAATATTTTGTTGTTCTTCCACGGGGTTGGCCCTTTGGAGTAGTGAAGCTACATGGTTTACTTTAGCCCATGACTGTCACTTGTCACTGTCATCCCGTTGCTCATCAATTTGCTCGAGCGGACACCAGTAACATCTCTCATTGTGAGACTTGTTATTGTTTTTGGCATATCAAATACACCATGGGTAGCTTGCCAGGCTCTGCCGAGTGGGCGCAATACTCTTGGTAGCTTGCCGGGCCCTCCGAGAGGGTCAGAGGAATCAAACACGGGTTGGCTGCGTGCAAGGCGAACACCCTACAACTGTGCTATTGCTCCAGCCCTGGGTGGTGGGATTGGTGTTTGAATATTAGATGTAATCAAATATTGTGAAATAATTTATAAAATTAATTTCTTTTATAAATTTTAATGGGCTAGAGCAATAGGACGAGTTAGGGCATCTGCTTTGCCTATAGCCAACCTGGGTTAGATCCCTGAGCCTGCTAGGAGAGATTCATGAGCTCAGAGCTAGAAGTAAGTCCTGACCACCACCAGGCCTGTCCCCCAGACAGACAAATGCTCCTCAGTACTTGCATCAAGGTTACATTACATTTATCATCTAGAGAAAGAGAGAGAACAGCAGTCCATCCAGGTTACATGCGCAAGAAACAAGCTGAGCTATCCCTTTCATTGGAGTTGTTTATCTTTTCAGATTTGATGTTCGCTTATACATTTAGCTCTTGAAATAAACAAACAAGGATTTATTCAGAACCAGCGATGCCCACAGGGCTATATTAGGCAGGAGAAAAGGAAAGAAGCGAATTCTGTTCTCAAGCTCAGCATGGCCCTGGTCTGATGGATACACTCCAGTCCCTGGGGCATCCACAACCCAAGCAAGCAGCACATTTGGCACGCCCAGACCTGACATTCTCAGCAAGCCCCGAGGGAAGGAAGCGCAGTGGGAACTAGAATGACGAGGTTCTGCTGAACTGAGACCAGAAGTCCATGCCTGGAAGGTACAATGGGCTGCATGTGGGTGGCAAGAGAAAGGAAGGAATTCTACTGAGGGCACCCAGGTGAAACCTCAGAGGAGAGCTGCCACCTGTTCACAGCACAGAGTCTGCAGCCAGGCTCCTAGAGAATTTTGGGGAGACTATCACTCCTTTCTTCAGAGGAGCCACAGGGCCCTGGGCCTCTTCACAGTTCCCCAGTCCTCACTGAGTCCTCACTCAAATGACATCCACCAGCCTCTCCTAGGTCTCCAGACACTAGTAGTTTTGAAAGGATCATTTCCATTCACCATTGCCTCTTCAAGGAATGTTATAGAGCTGTCTCTCTGGGCACCGCCCATCTCTTCTAGCCTCCTGGGGTTATTGGACCCTCTAAGTGTAGTGAGTACATCTAGAAAATCAAACTTCTGATTTTCGTTCAGCTCAAACTTGATTTTCAAATTTGAAAGTCTTCCAAACTCTTTCCATTGACCTCAACTTTGTGGCTTAAGGAGGAGCACTCTTTGATTGCTTTGAGCTATGGGATGAGAGGGCACACCATCTGTGCTCAGGAACACTGCTGGCCCTGCTCAGGGGACCATGTGCTGTGCTGTGGCTAGAAACCGGGTCAGATGAGTACAAGGCAAGAGTCTTCTCCACTGTAGGAAATCTTGAGTCCTTTGGAGGGACACTTTTTCTTTTGCATTTTGGGGTCACACCTGGCGATGCACATGGGTTACTACTGGTTCTGCACTCAGGAATTACTCCTGACAGTGCTCAGGAGACCATATTTAATGCTGGGAATTGAACCTGGGTCAGCTGCATGCAAGGCACACGCCCTACTCCCTGTGCTATCACTCCAGCCTGGGACACACTTTTAACCACAGCCAGTGCTGTATTAACATTCCAATTGGTGGAGAGAAGCTCATGGTGTTGGAACACTCTAACACTATAGGCCTGAAACAACTCTTGTGAACAACTTTGTAAATCACGGTTTTAACAAAAATAAATTTTTTTTAAAATGTGGCCCCACAGAGCAAGTGTCTCTTTTCTTTTCCAGTGGTTACTAGAACATTTCAAATTAACCCAACCCAAGAAACAGCTACATGTGCCTATCACTTGCCACCATCACTGGAACTTTTACCAGGTGCTAGATTTTGGCAACTGGAGTCCTACAGATGAAGAAAAATAATAGAGCTACAGTGTCCTAAAACTACTCTAGGTACAGAGTATAGTGGAAAAGCAAGATGAAGACCCAAGGGATGATGAAATGGTTAGTGGAGGAAAGGGAAGAAGAGATCCAGGTAATGGATTCCCCAGGTTTACCAAAAACAAGCCAATGACTTGGTGGAAGGAATGAATTCTTTCCATTCCCTATAATCATGCCTAATGGATGTCAGTAAATCCATTTCTTCCTATAAACACACTGGGGGATTAGCTCAGAGCTTTCTCAGGCTTCTTACCATGAGCTTGTAAGAGAGAGATTAAATCGGTGTGTTTCACTAACACAGGTGTTACAAACTCCCACGGAGGGGTCTTAGGGGACTGTCTCCATGAGATACTCAGAGGATTTCAGAAACCTGGGCACCTTACCTTCGGGGTGAGATAAACATCTTGAAGCAGTTGAGAGGTTTTGCTCATTCACTTCCCAGGTAAAGATGTTGTTCTTCTGCTGTCTATATTGCTTGCGTGGAGTGAAGATCTGGTGAGAAGATGAAATCAGTGTCCCTCTTGCCAGCAGAGGGCTAAGGTGGTGTGGCAGAGGGCTGGAGAGTCTGTGCAATTTGTCCTGTTACCAAGGCCACTGCCGGGCGGGGTTGGCTCACATGGGGGCTTTGCTCTGTGACATCACACAAGAGGCAGGGACCTGTCTAGGGCCCCTCTCACTGCACCCCTATGTGGACAGGGACCACCCTAGAACACTCAGAGGCCTATGTCTGCTGAATTACCCTGAGCCTCCTGTGCCCAGGAATTAGCTGGGCATCTTAGGAATCTTGCAGTGTGGAGGGTGTGTGTGTGTGAGTGTGTGTGTGTGTGTGTGTGTGTCAGGAGAGGGGGCTCCCCAGGAAGTTGAATGGACTCCAGAGTTGAAACTGGATTTAGCCCAGGACTGACAAAGAGAAATCTGAGACACTGACATAATTTAGCCCATGACATGTGAACAAAAGTGATTTGTCACTTTAGGGTAGGAGCTCTAAGTTTTGATACACAATTTTCCATATTCTCCACCTGCTGCCTTGCTGGTCATGGTTGTCTGAATCAGGACTGTGTCTCTTGACCACTCAATACCTCTATTGCAAACCACAACACCCAAAGGAGAGAGAGAGCAAAAGGGACTGCTCTGCCACAGAGGTGGGGTGGGGTGGGGAGGAAGGGGTGGGGGTGGTGGGAGGGATACTGGGATCATTGGTGGTGGAGAATGGGTACTGGTAGAGCGATGGGTACTCGATCATTGTATGACTGAAACATAAGCACGAAAGTTTGTAAGTCTGTAACTGTACCTCACGGTGATTCATGTAAAAAAATTTTTAAAAAATTAAAAAAAGACTGTACCTCTTGATTACCCAGGGTGACTACTATCCCCCAAAGACCAGCATAGCACCCTCTAAGCTAAGATGGACAGATGCCATCTGGGTAAAAACTAACTTCTGTTGTGAAATGCACTCAAAATTAATAATTATTTTCCTATCTCCCAACTCAGAGGTACCCAGACTTATCTGGCCTACCGTCGGATTTTATTTTTGGGGGGGAAAGAAAATTCACTTGGTACCACTCCCACCCATGCCCTAGAAATCTACCTTCTTTAAGCAAACTAACAGAATTTAGTTTGCTTAAGGAAGGTTTAGCAAAGCATTTCTTCAAATATATACCAAGGCTACTACTACCTCTCCTCCATCAAACTTGCTTCCCCCGGGGGGGATATTGCCCACTTCAGGAGATAGGGACTGATCTCATTATAGAAAGTTGAGCATCATCATAGGATCTCCGGGGATCGAGCCTGTGCTCCTGTCCCATTCCCAACTCAACCAAGAGGCCCTTTCTCTTAGCGTCACAGTTCCCAGCAGAAACCGGAGCTTTCGTTTCATGATGACAAAGAAGGGACGATCAGGAAAAGCCACCACAGAGACTCCACTGCCAATCTGTCTAATTCTAACCCTTAAACAGCTGAACTACTGGACAAGTGATTCCACCAGCAGAAAATGGAGGCAATAGTGATTTTCTGTTCCAGTTTCTATATAAGTAAACCCAAAACATCATAGAGACCAGCAACCACTTACTAGGCATGTGAATTTCTGCATCGGAGAACACAGCAGACCTGGTGGCTTGCTGCTGCCTAATTGGGGCCTCAGCTGGAAGACTCGCACTGGAAGTGGGAATCTCTGGAGCTTTTCTCCCATGCTGGTTTCCTCCGAGCCACCAAGGCTGATGCTGGCTATTGAGACTTTGGAGCTATCAGTCCTCACTCTTCATATGCTTTCTCTATGTGGCCTGTGGCTCAGTATGACCCACGGCAGGCATTGAGGGAAACAAAGCACAAGTCAAATCACTAGTGCAACCTAGCCTCAGATTTCACAGCAGCACTTGTACTGGATTCTACTAGCGAAAACAATCATATCTTGTCCAGGCTCAAAAGGAAGGAAAAGAGACTGTTCTTCAGGTTCTGGAGGTGGTGGGGGTTGGAAATGCTGTTATGAGCATTATATTTAGAAAATAGAATCTGTCATTCTTTCTCAGAGTAAAGGCTAATTTTCTGAATGAATAAATGTGTGCATACACAGACACACACAATATCATATATCAGTTGGCAGATATGTGCTTGGAATTTGTGGTTGGCCACTGGGCATCCTTAGCTGTGTCCTTATCCCAGCTGTGCTGTTTCCCAGATGCCATTTGTACCTCAGATTCCAGACCAAAATAACCACCTAACCTGAATCAATGCAGACTGTATCCCCAACAAAATACTTACACAACAGCCTGATGTTAGTAGATGCAGGGATTAGTTCTTTCTAATAATTTTCTTGTAAAGAGGTGGTTTTTTTTAAAATTTATTCTATAAGTTAGTTCACAATATTTCATTACATTCAATATTCAAACACTAACTCCACCACCATTATACCTTCCCATCACCAAATTCAGGATGTTTCCATCACAAGCCTCAATCCCTGTCCCAAAAGACAACCGAATGAATATATTTTGTATTGTGTGTTATGAAGAATTGCTGAGTATACTTTATAAAAAAGTGTTCATATAGGAAACAGTGTGAAGATTGTTCTATTTTGGCAGGAGACAGTCTATAGGATATCACTAGCATGTTGTTAAAGTTTGGGTGATGTGAGCTTTGGTATATATATCTGAAAATATGTATATATGTATATATATTTCCCTCTATTTAATTTATTGCCTACTGTCTGAACCCCATCAAATGTGGTGTGGTAATTATGGAGAATGGGTAGGAAGTGTCTTATGTTGTGTGCTTTTGCAGCTGTATGGTCCAGGAATATGTTCACTCGTATGTGAGGCTCCTTGCGAGCAGGTGGGGAGCAGCCTAGTGGTTGGGTTGTGGAAGTCGGCTGCCAGGGCTGGGTCCCTTGGGGCGAGGGGAGGCCTCTCACCTGCCCCACTTTGGGGTTCCCTGAGTGAAAATAGCCTGGCACAGATCCAGTGGCATGGCTATGGGCGGCTCATTTTATGCTTATAAAGAGTTTTAAAAGTCTTAAGACTTAATCTTCTTTTATTTTTGCAGGGGGGGGGCGAGGGTGGCTAGGGTCACACCCAGCAGTTCTCAGGGGTGACCCCAGGTTCTGCACTCAGGAATCATTTCTGGCAAATTTGGGGGACCACATGGGTTGCTGTGGATCAAACCTAGGTTGGCTGTATGCAAGCAAGTGCCCTACAACAGTGCACCATCTCCCTGGTCCTTTGGAATCTAATCTTAACCAAAATTACAAATGCAGTTTGCCTTTTTAGCAAGATATTTGCAAGAAATGTAAAAATTCTCTAAAGCACCAGTAGGATTTAAGTGGTTTTAATTTTTTATCTTTTAGTGGGAAAATTGTCTCAAAATTTCTAAAGTACCCATTTTCAGAGTAAATATTAAGGTCCAGAGGAATGAATCTGCTGAAGGGCACTTCATTTACTAGGGGCTCAAGTGGGCTGAAAATGCAGATGAAAAAAGCTGGAAAAGCAAACAATCTTTTAGTTCATGTTGAAGAAATGTAATTTTCTTTTTTCCATAGTTGGATAATTTTTCAAGTTTAATTTTTTAAAATTAAATCACCATTATTTACAAGGTTATGCATGACTGTGTTCCATTCCAAGCATACAATGTTCCTACACCAATCCCTATAGTGTCCACTTTCCTCCACCAATATGGGATGTAACTCCTGCAATGCCTTGTGGATTAGATATGTATTAGATACCAAATGTATCGTTCATATATATATATATATATAAAAGAAAGATACATATATTAATTGAATCAGGTAAGGTACACAGTTACAAAGTTTTCATGATCGGGTTTCAGTAATATAATGTTCTAACACCCATCCCTCCACCAGTGTACATTTCCCACACCAATATCCCCTGTATCCCTCCAGCCACCTCCCCTAACCCCCTCACATATACACACCAGTCTGCCTCTATGGAAGGTATTTAGTTCACTTCTCTCCTCTCTTTCTCCTCTCTCTCTGTTGTTTCTCCCCACCCAATTTTGGCATTATGGTTTGCAATACAGATACTGAGAGGCCATCATGTTTGGTCCTTTACCCACCAGCATCCAGCCGTCCACCAAGTATACAGTTCCCACCACCAATGTCCTCTGTAACCCTCCTGTCACCTGCCCCCCCCCCACACACACACCAGCCTGTCTCTTTGGCAGGCACTTTACTTCTCTCTCTCTACTTTTGAGCATTATGGTTTGCAATACATACTGAGAGGCCATTATGTTTGGTCCTTTACCCACTTTCAGCACACATCTCCAACCATCATTGTCACTGGCATAGTGGTCCCTTCTCTATCCCAACTGCCCTCTTCCCCAGCACTTGACACAGGTTTCAAACTGTGGACAAATCCTTCTGGTCCCTGTTTCTATTGTCCTTGGGTGTTAAGTCTTATACTTTTTTTGTTTTAATATCCCACAAATGAGTGCAGTCATTCTACGTCTGTCCCACTCCTGACTTACTTCACTCAGCATAATGCTTTCCATGTCTATCCATTTATAAGCAAATTTCATTTCATTTTTCCTAACAGCTGTATACTATTCCACTGTAGATACATTAGTTTCTTTAACCAGTTGTCTAGTCTCAGAAGTGATATTGCTGGGTAATATGGATGTTCAATTTCTAGTATTTTGAGGAATGCCCATATAGTTTTCCAAAAAGGCTGGACCAGTCAGCATTCCCACCAACAATGAATGAGAGTCCCTTTCTCCCTGCATCTGTGCCAACATTGTTTTTATTCTTTTTGATGTGTGCTAGTCTCTGCGGTGTAAGATGATATCTCCTTGTTGATTTGACTCTCCCTAATGATTAGCAATGTATTTTTTCCATCTGTCTTTTTAAAGGCAATTTGCATTTCCTTTTTGAGGAATTTTCTGTTCCTTTTTTCTCCCCATATTTTGATGAGGCTGGAGGGTTTTTCCTTGTAAAGTTCTACCAGTGCCTTACACATCTGGATTAACCCTACATCTGATGGGTATGGGGTAATTTTTCCCATTGCATGGGCTGTCTCTGTATCTTGGTCACTGTTTCTTTTGAAGTGCAGAAGTTTCTTAGTTTAGTGTAGTCCAATTTGTTATTTTTGCTTCCACTTGGTTGGTCAGTGGTGTTTCATCTTTAAAGATGCCTTTAGCTTTTGAAGTCATGGAGGGTTCTGCCTACATTTTCCTCCAGGTACCTTATAGATTCAGGCTGATATTAAGGTATTTAATTCATTTTAATCTGACTTTTATGCCTAGTGTTAGAGAGAGGTCTGAGTTCATTTTTTTGCATGGAGCTATCCAGTTTTCCCAACATCACTTGTGAAAGAGGCTTTTCTTGCTCCACTTGACATTTCTTGCTCCTTTTTCAAAGACTAAGTGTTAATGTATTTGAGGGTCTGTATCAGGATGTCAGGATATTCAACTCTATTCCACTGGTCTGCAAGTTTGTCTTTATTCCAATACCTATTTACTACAGCCTTGTAGTACAATTTGAAGTTGGGTAAGGTGATGCCTCCCATCTTCTTCACAAGGATTGCTTTAGCTATTCATGGGAATTTATTGTTCCACATGAATTTCAGGAGTGTTCTGTCTATTCATTTGAAAAATATCATGGGTATCCTTATAATTCTTTGGGGAATATTGCCATTTTGAAAATGTTAATCCTCCCAAAACATGATCAGGGGATGTGTCTCCATTTCCTTGTATCTTCTTCCATTTATTGAAGTAGTGTTTTGCAGTTTGATTCCCTGGTACCCCATATGGTCCCCGCCAGAAGTGGTCTCTGAGCACAGAACCAGGAGTAAGTCCTGAGCACCACCAGGAATGGCCCCAAACCAAACGAACAAACAGAATAGGGCTGAGCAAACAGTATACCATGGCCCCTAACTGCCTGGTTTTCTAATTAAAACACTATGTTTTAATATAAATAAATTTTAGAAGAGCACAGCATGCCCATTGGTACACATCTTGTCGATGCCTGCTTCTCCGCTACCAGGAAAGAGCTGAACAGTTCCAAGATGTCCATAAGCCTAATATAGTCACTGCCTGGTTCTCTACCCAAAAAGGTTCTGATCGCTGATCTGAAACTTCTGTTTCCAGAAAAAGAAAAAATAAATGGGAAGTTTACAAAATGAACTCAGACTCATCTTTCCAGAGCCTGCTGGTCAGCTGAGGTAATAGCAGAGATAGTTAATGGAGAGTCATGAGAGGATGATGGAGGAAGAGTAAGGACCAGCAGAGGCCACACTGGCCCGAGACAAGGTTCTCCTTGAAACAACCCTTCAGGAGAGCACCTGTGAGTCTGGTACGTCAGACTGTGCCCTCCCCCCTTCATAGCCCACTCTCTATCTAGGTGTCATGCAGAAAAATATGCTTAGCTGCTAGTTAGTTCTAAAGAAGGACTCTACAAATATAAACTACGGAAATGCTTCATATTTAAGACTTTTATTACTTTTTTTTCCAGCTGGGGTGATTGATGCTCATTGCTCCCCTATTTGTCTCCCAACCCCCTACTCTCCACATGAAGAACTGTTCACTCCTAAGCTTTCGCATCAGACTTGTAATGGGTCAGAGTGCGGGCAGAAGGGTCAGTGGCATTGATCCACCTGGGCATCCAATAATGGGTCAGCCAGTCGGCCCGGCCTGGGTAGTGGCGTTCAAAGATCTGACGGTAGTAATAGCCTTCTTTGGTTGTGGGAGTATTAAAGGGAAATTTTTGTGCTGCAGCTGCCATCATTGCATCATCAACCTGTAAAAATATAATAAGTAACAACCAAACAGGAGTATAAGTGCAAGATGATTTCCAAAATGGCATGTTTTTATTAATCTGACTGCCCCCACACACAAAATAAAGACAAAAGTCGTGACTGTCATTTGTGCAAGAGATCCTGTAAACACCTTCTACTTAGCAATTGCTAAAATACCCCACTGTATATGACTACAGTGACGGTTTGTTTGTTTTGGGCCACACCTGGTGGTGTCTGAGGATGACCGTGTGGCACTTGGAACCCTGAACTAGCAAACTAGCATGCATGTTGTCTATGAGATATCTTTCTGGCTCTCCAGTGACTTTTTTTTTATCCACATGATATTTGCTTTTTTACTAATTTTTTAAATAAAGCAAATAATTTTGTATAAAGAAATTTGGAGGAGTGTGAGAAGAGAGAGATACGTCTTCAATAGAGAGCATGGGCCTATCCATAGTGGAAAAAGTTCTACAGTGGACTTTAAGGAATATTCATGTTCACATTTCTAACTTGTTAGTTCTGAGAGTTTTCTCTATTTGTGCTAAAAACGCCCAATACCCAGCAGGGACTCTCAAATGGGTTCAAAAAAGATGAGTGATGATTGGTAAGTCTCCACTCTCTCAATTCTAGATGATACTCAATAATCCTTTATGCCTCTGAATTAAAAAAAAATGATAAAGGAAATATTGTTTTAGAGGAAACCTCTTCTAACATTTAAACTTAATATAAAATGAATGACAATCACAAGCCAACATCCAAAGTGTCTTATTCCAGAAAATGTTTTTTAGTCACACTATACCTGGAGTTCAACATAGTCCTGTAAAATCCTAAACCAGGAATTCTTCACTGAGGTTATTCCATCACTGAAGGCTTCCTTCGGTCGCCAGAGAATATCTTTAGGTAGCAGATTGGAATCCTCAAATGCCTCTCTCAGGAGATGTTTTTCTACCCCATTCTGACATAAAAATGAAAAAGAACATCAGTAAAAGTTCCAAATGCAACCTGTATTGACAGTTTTTCTCTCAAATTGATTCACCTACCTTGGGAATTCTCATTTCTGGTGGCAGAGACAAGTAATAGGAAGAAAATCGATGATCCAGGAATGGAACTCTCAATTCAAGGCTTAACAAGAAAATAAGAAAATCTGAATCAAAATGGATACCAGACTCTCACTGAAGATTCTAAAGTCACTGTTTACAATCCTAACTATCCTATACTAACAGATGAATAAAAATAACTCAATTGAGATATTCTGTATTATCTAGGGTGCAAACAAATGGTGAAAAATTTTTTTTCTCCTATGACCATTAAAATGCATACCTAAAAAAAAGCAGAAAAAGTTAAGACTCGTGAGTGACTGGGTCATTACTAAAAAGTAACCTTGCTTCTATCTTTCTGGTTTCTTTTTTTTTTGCTTTTTGGGTCACACTCGGTAATGCACAGGGGTTACTCCTGGCTTTGCACTCAGGAATTACTCCTGATGGTGCTCAGGGGGCCATATGGGATGCTGGGAATTGAATCTGGGTTGGCTGCATGCAAAGCAAATGCCCTACCCGCTGTGCTATTGCTCCAACCCCTCTGTTTTTTCTAGCCGAGACCATCCCTTGTTGTATTAACAACTATCATGTTCATTCTAAAATTTATTACTGATTAATAATTTAGGTACAATATTGAATATAAAGTAATGTTTCATCAAAGGCCACAACAAACATTTTCAGAGTCCTGGAGACTGATTTGGACAAGCAGGTCCAGTTCACTTCCAGATCTCATTGCTTATTTATTTTCTAATCTGAGAAACGAAAGAAGCAAATAAAACACATAATGTTGGCTATTTTCTGTAATTCCCCAGTTCTTTCCAAGATGACCATTAAAAACATGAAAACTTCAGCAAACCAGAAATTATACCAAGGACACCTGATTTCAAGAATATAATCAGGGGCCGGAGCGATAGCACAGCGGGTAGGGCATTTGCCTTGCATGCGGCCGACCCGGGTTCGATCCCCGGCATCCCATATGGTCCCCCAAGCACCGCCAGGGGTAATTCCTGAGTGCAAAGCCAGGAGTAACCCCTGAGCATTGCTGGGTGTGACCCAAAAAGCAAAAAAAAAAAAAAAGAATATAATCAAACCTAATGCACATTCAGAGGCTGCCATCCTAACAGAGAGTCACCACTGTATTGAGTAGGCCCGGCAGGCCCTCAACACTTGTTTCATGGAGATGGGGCATCTCAACGTCTCTTAAAAGGGCTCAGGAAGAGCCATAGAGAGCTTCAGTTCAGAAGTGGGCAGAATGCTATAGTGCTTTAAATATGAGAATTCCATATAAAATAAACTATGGTAGTGTTCCTCTCACCAGGACAAGAGTGCTTTAAATTCTGCCTACGTCCCTGCAACTAATTAAATAGTTAAGCTTCATTTTTCCTCCAAAAGTTGTCATTTGCAACATATAGCCAAATGAAGATTTAAAAAAAAACAATTGGGGTCAGAGCAACAGTACATCAGGTAAGGCACCTGCTTCGCATGCAACTGACCCATATTATGTCTCCAGCATCACATATGGTCCCTCAGCATGGCCAGGGATGATTTCTGAGCACAGAGCCAGAAGTCAGCTCTGAGCACCTTCTTATAATACTGTTACCCATGAGCAGCAGTAGTCCGATCTGCACGGAGAACATCGAACAAATAGAGTTCCTTCAGCAGCCTCTCACTCTCCTCCTCGGCTTTTTCAGGAGAAGGAGCCTATTTCACAAATAACCAAAATTATAAATACACCAAAAGCTTTCCTTTTGACACACAAAACTGTTCCAATGTTGACTCTTCCACATATTTCAACTTCAAAAGTGGGTAAGACAAATGTTAAAAAAAAAAGAAAATTTATAGAGGAGAGTCTCCTGCCCCTGCGCCTGGCTGTCTTCACAGGGGCCCCTCGGAGGGGGGTGGCTTGAGTTTCCCTTCCTTCCCCGAGCAGAGCCCCAGCAGCCGAAGACCTCCAGAACCCAGCCACAGCCATGCTCAAGGCCACTCTCCACACACTCGCACAAGCCTCACGCACAAAGGAACTGGCAGAGGAACCCAGGTGTGTGGACCCTGGGCTGGGATCTCCAAGCCTGCTCGGATGGGGACAGGGCCTTCTCCACCCAGATCCCCCATTTTCCAGTAGCTAAGCAGTCAAACCCACAAACTGCCCCCGGCACCATGTAATCCTATCAATGGCCAAGATCCAGAGACTATAAAACAAAGCTCCCGAAAGCTTATTGTCTAGTTCTCCCTCTCGGAGAACCAAGCAAGCTACGGAGAGTATCCTACCTGCACAGCAGAGCCGGGCAAGCTCCCTGTGGCATATTCGATATGCCAAAAACAAAAACCATGATGGGTCTCATTCCCCTGATCCTGAAAGAGCCTCCAATGTGGCACCATTGAGAAGGACGAGTTAAGAGAGGCTGCTAAAATCTCAGGGTTAGGACGAATGGAGATGTTATGGGCACCCACTCGAGCAAATCGATGAACAATGGGATGACAGTGATACAGTGATAAAGCGAATTAACTGCTTTATACATCTGCCTCCTGTGCCTCCTTCCATCATACCAAAATGGTCAGTGTTGAAACACAAGTAGACATCCCAAGCAACCCACACAGTTCCACAGGAGGATGAAAATCATTAGAAATGTGATTCTCTTACTCAGCTAGCTTAAAAAAACAGAACTTATTGGAGACTTAAGACTTCTTTCTCCCAAAGCAGATACTCTTAGGTTTCCTTATTTGCCTCATAAGATACTCAAAACTGACTGCAACATGAAAACAGGATTGAAAATAGTCAAATAGTTCATGCTTTTCTTAACCTGGCACCAATACTGATTCCCAAATGCTTACCTTGTGAAAATATATATAACCCTGAGTCAGTTCGTCTGAACCTTCTCCAGAGAAGATCACCACACTATCTGTGTTCTTCCGAATATACTTGGAAATTAAGTACATTCCTTAAAAGAGAGACAATAATCAGGGTCAATGTCAATTTAAACCTTCTGCCAAAAATGACCTTTAAAAAAAAAAGTCCCCTTGATTTACAATACTGTTAATGACAGGATGCCTGGCATACATTTCTATCCCAAACCCTCCACCATGGACTGGAGTGATAGCACAGCAGATAGGGCATTTTCTTTGCATGCGGCTGACCTGGGTTCAATTCCCCCGTCCCTCTCAGAGAGCCCAGCAAGCTCGGCAAGCTACTGAGAGTATCCCACCCGCACAGCAGACCCTGGCAAGCTACCCATGGCATATTTGATATGCCAAAAACAGTAACAAGTCTCACAATGGAGACATTACTGGTGCCCACTCGAGCAGATCAATGAACAACGGGATGACAGTGCTATAGTGCTACCCTCCACCAGTGTAATCGCTTCCTTCCGCCACTATCAGTGCAACTGCCTCCTCTCACCCACCCCCTATCCCCACCCACCTCACCACCATCAAACTGTCTCACTGCCAAAGTAAGTTCAGTTCTATAGATGGATTCTGTTGCCTTTTGCTATTTGTTATTCCCTATCTTTCTTTATCCCAATACAAAAGAGGTCATTCTCTACCAATCCCTCTCCCTAAATGCCTCATATCTGGATTTTGGAAATGACTATAGACTTTGCTATTAGTTAGGACTCTGTCAATACAAATAGTTTCCAAAGTTTTAACCTTGTATCTACAAGCCACTCATATGCACCGAATTCAAAAGTTGTATTACTGCAATAAAAGATTAGAATCATTCCACAATTTTATTTCTACATTTTGAATTCCCTAAAGCTTTTAGACCTAAAGCTTATGTCCATGATAAATTTTTGCTTGGGTGAATATATTAAACAATATCATGTCTTTCATAGAGAAGGACTATAAAAAATAGTAGGAGTTGGAGTTTTAATAAAGTTTTAAGTTTTTTCCTAATATCAAATTTCATTAGTTAAGAATGCTCCATATAAATACGTTATCAATAGGTTTATTGATTCTTGATCCACATTCCAGTGACATGGGAGTGTTGTTATTGTTTCTCTAGGGAGACTTTTTTTTTGGCCACACCTGGCAATGCTTGGGGTTTACTCGATATCTATCGATATCTCGATATCTATCCTCTGTACTAAGGAATTACCTCTGGCAGTGCTTAGGGGACCATATGGGATGGCATCCTACCGGCTATACTATCTCTTCAACCCCTTTAGGGAGATTATTTTAAACACCTTTTCCTAAATTGTCCCTCCCCCAAAGAAATATTTATACTAGTTATCTATTTGTGTACTGTGTCTCTCTGAAAGGCCATAATCCCTAAGTCTTCTTTACCCTTCAAAAATAACTTTGCTCCCTTGATGGCAATATGTCACCTCTGTGACATCATTACAAAATAAAGAGTGGAAGAATGTATCCTTTTAACTTTGTAATGGACTCAGCAAATTTGAACCAGTTGCATATTACAGACTCAGGAACACTAAATCAGTCTGATTTTAGTATACTTCTGAGCTCGATATCTATCCATAGAGTAAAAATGTATTGAAACTAGTACTGCTTATAAACATTAATAGCAATGAATAATAATACAACAATAAGTTGTCTATATTTACCATAATTGATCTTAAATGACTAGTCTTTACAGAAAATTAATCCCAACCTAGACCCATTTACTTATTTCATATTGATTATATGTTATACAAATTGGGGTGGGAGAGGTCGGGGTCAAAAATATGTGTCTACTCTGGAAAAAAGAAGCAGTAGTAACTTAAATGCGGAAATTTGACTCTGTACTTATTGGTATTCGTTTTCCACAAAAGATTTTGAAGAACTCTTAAATGGTCTTAAACAACTGTTAGCACAGGAATTTTACATTCATTCTTCAATATTGTCTTTTAAACCGAGGCTTGATGCATCACTACTTACACATAGTTTTTCCCAGTGTGGTCATTTCATATTTTGTGGTTTGCAGTTATTATGTTCTTTTCTTTTACTTGATCAACCATCAGCATAAAGATTATCATAGGTTCAGATGATAGCTGAATCTTTTTTTAGTTATCAAGCATTTTAAAATTACGATATGCAAAGTTATTTTGTTTTTGTGTTTTTAAAAAAGCTACTGCATATGTAATAGGCTACAGTTTAGAGTTACAGTAACTTTTATATGTATTGGGAAAGGGGAAAAAAAGTGATTCTCTTTCTTGTACTGTTTACCTTATTGTGGAGACTGAAACTGAACCCATAATATTTCCAGGTTATGCTTCTATTTTTAAGATACTTAATATTATAAAATACCTTACCAACTGAAGCACGAACTGTTGTGATATCGTAAGTTTCCAAAGAAAATATGACTTCATCCAGGACCTGAATACCTTCCTCAGAGTTAAAGAGAACTTCGTGATGTTCACTCCCGATGTGATTTGCTACCTGGAAATAGAAATAAATACCCTCATTATGTCAAGAATTACCTTTAAAATGAAACACGATGGTAGTTCACAAAACACAGTGAATCATTGAGAGACAGAGTGGTGTAAGAGGAAATATTCCTTGGGGCTGGAGTGATAACATAGCAGGTAGGGCGTTTGCCTTGCACGCCGCCGACCCAGGTTCGATCCCCAGCATCCCATATGGTCTCCCGAGCACCACCAGGAGTAATTCCTGAGTGCATGAGCCAAGAGTAACCCCTGTGCAACGCCGGGTCTGACCCAAAAAGAAAAAAAAAAAAAAAAGAGGAAATACTCCTGCAGGCTACCTACCACATACAAACCCCTGCCAGTCTGGTTCTCTTGTCTCTCCTTATCTCTGCCTTCTGACTCAACCACCAAAAGAGGGGAATTTCAGCAATTTCCACTCCAATCTCTCAGGAGGCTTCCAGTTAGTGTGATTTCATCACCACTCCCCTCCCTAATGCACCCTTGCTTACCAAACCCACCGCAACGCTATCTGGCTAGTCCAACATGGTCCCACTCTGATCTTGTTCTCCGTTTGGTCTTCCTGAAATGCCAAGTTGTAGCTTGAATGGATTGGCCCCTTCCCTCAATCTATTTTCTTTGGTTACTTAAGATTCAGCACTTACTGACTTACTTGAAGACTGCTCTCTAGCTCTTTCTCATTCATTCTAGATTAAGGGCTTCCAGAAGAGCAAAGGAATTGCTCACCCACTTGTCCCACCTTCTTAAACACAGTGCTTTCTAACAGATGGAAAATAACAGTAACAATAGTTAAGGATCATTACATACTTAACATATGTTAAATCCTAACCTATGTACTTTATGTGAATTATATCACTTTTTTCTCTGCACTAACACACAAGGGCTGGGGAGACAGCTGGGGCGATGCACTAGAGAACATGCCTTGCATGGAGAAGCTCCAAGTTAGCTCTCTGACACCGCAGTGACCCCTACACACCTTGGGTACAGTCTTAGTGAAGCTAGAATAACGTCAGGTCCACACAACTGGGCCAAGTATCATTGGGTCAAAGTCCCTCTCAGGATTCCCTATACACTACTTACCAAAAAAGAAAATAAAAGGCAACATAAATACTATTATTTCCATGACATAAATGAGGAATTGAAGGTAGAACTACTACATTGGGGGTGCAAGGTAGAACCAGTGGTTAAGTTCCAAAGACAGAAGGTGAAATCACTATAGAATGTCTTTACTTTTCAAAGGACAGATTTATTATTACCTCAGACTTGCTTCTGCTCACAAAAAGATAATATATATCCTTATTTATATATTATATATATATGTAACATATTTTTATTTGGGGAGGATTACACAAAACATACTAGATAAAAGTACTCAGAAAATAGTGTACAACAACTGGCATCCAACAGATATTTCATTCCAGTTTAATGAATTTAAAGCGATTACCTGAGTCAATACTGCAAAACAAGCACAAATCATTGGCTACTGACTTGAGTTTCTCTTTATCTTAATTACATAATGGGCAAAGATGATGTCTTACCCTTCTAGCAGCTAGCAAATCTGGACTGTCTTCCATGCCAATTGCAAATGTCTGGAGAGGGTACTGTACTTGAGCCTCTTTTAACTGCTTCAGCAGGGTGGCAGCAACCAAACTGGAATCCAAGCCCCCTAAACAAGCAAGGCAGGAAGCACAGTGGTTATGGGTCGTGATTAATGGAAGGACTGATATGTTTACATTCCTGTTCGGCAACCATGGTTAGAATCTTACCATATAAAGTCCTCAAATATTGATAAACTGAAATTCAGGTTTTTGTTGTTTTGTTTTTTTAAAAAATATATGGTGTTTGGACTAGACCTGGCTGTGCTCAGAACTTACTCCTAGCTCAATGCTCAGGGATCACTCCTGGCAGTGCTCAGGGGGCAACAGGTGGTGTCAAGGCGAGAAAGTGAGTTGGCTGCACTCAAGGGAAACAACTTAACCCACTGTGATAGCTCTCCACACCCTTAAGGTCAAGTTTTGCTTTGAATCATTCCTTTTGGGAGAGGGGGGTTTGGAGTGTGGGTTTGGGTGAAGTCTGTGATGTCAGTCCTGGTTCAGTGCTCAGGGGAACATGTTGTGCCAGAGACTGAAACTGGGTCTCCTGCCACAAGGCATGTGCTCCCACACTGGGAGCACCCTTGAGGTCAAAATTTAGAATCGAACATAAAATCTAGCATGGTAGTATTAGTCTTAGAATTAGTTAAAAAACACTGCACTGGGGCCCCAAGCAATAGTGCAGTAGGAAAGACATTTGCCTTGCACGTGGCCAACCCAGGGTTGAACCCCAGGACCCCATAGTCTCTGGAACATTGCCTGGGGTGATCCCTGAGCACAGACCCAGCAACACTGCTAGAGTGGCCAAAAATAAACAAAAATACCCACTACCAGCCCAGTTTGCTCCAGCCTGGACTGGTAGTAGCTATTTTTGTTTATCACTGGAGCAACAGCAGAGCAGGTAGGGCATTTGCCTTGCACGCAGCTGACCCAGATTCGATTCCTTCGACCCTCTCGGAGAGCCCAGCAAGCTAGAGTATTGCGCCTGCATGGCAGAGCCTGGCAGAGCCTGGCAAGCTACCCGTGGCGTATTCAATATGCCATAAACAGTAACAACAAGTCTCACAATGGAGATGTTACTGGTGCCCGCTCGAGCAAATCAACAAGAAATGGGACGACAGTGCTACAACAGTGCTGCCCACTACACAGCCTACAGAATAATATTTACTAGCCCACTTACAGAAAACTCTGAGCTACTATATATCACTATGAATATTAAAAGCAGCTTATAGAAAACTTTTTCATCCTACAGAGGACTAGTTAAAGAAACTTTAATACACCCACACAATGGAATACTACGTAGCTGTTAGAAAGATGAAGTCATAAAATTTTCTTATAAGTGGATGGACATGGAGAGTATCATGCTAAGTGAAATGAGTCAGAAAAGAGGGACAGACATAGAAGAACTACAGTCATTTGTGGAATATAAAATATCATAATATGAGACTAACACCCAAGGACAGTAGAGATAAGGGCCAGGAATATTGCTCTATGGTTGGTAGCCTGCCTCATGAGCTGAGGGAGAAGGTAGCTGGGATAGAGAAGGGATCACTAAACAATGATGGTTGGAGGAATTACTTGGGATGGCAGATGTGAGCTGGAAGTAGGTAAAGGACCAAACATAGTGCCCAAAAGTAGAGAGAGAGTAAGAGGGAAATTATCTGCATTAGAGGCAGGGGTAGGGATGGGATGTGGGGGAGGGATACTGGGGACACTGGTGGTGGAAAACATACACTGGTGGAGGGATGGATGTTGGATCATTGTATGACTGAAACTCAAACATGAAAGATTTGTAACTATCTCACAGTGATTCAATTAAACAAAGGGAAAGGAAACCTTTACATTGTATCATGGAGGAAATATGTAATCACAGAGTAAATATTTTATATCACAACTTGGGATGGCTCCAAATTACTTATCTTAAACCACCATGTATTACCTACAACTGGTTTTTTAAACTCTCTTCACCTGATAAAAGGCAGCCAATCCTTCTGTCTGTCATCAAACGTTTCCTAATGGCATTGTCAAAAAGAGTCCGGATGTTGCTCTTCACAGTCTCAATCTCGAAACCTATAAACATAGGTAACACATGGAACAGCTTCAGGAAAGTTTGGGTTGATTACTGAAACAAGGCATACACACAATCATCTACATCTATCAGGGCCTTTGCTTAACAGTGGAATTGGCCAAATCCCAATGCGTCAACTCCCAATTAAAGAGGAAATTGGTCTTCAAATTAAATCATTCCAATACTATGAGCATGCAACTTTCCTTCGGTAGAGTGAGACAAGAACTAGGTGAGTGGGGGCTGATTTTAGTACCTGGAAATAGTTTCTCCACACCATCATAGAGGGCATGCAGAGGTTCATCTCTACAGTAATGGTATTTAACCATTTCCACTGATGCAACTTTGCCATTTGGCTTTAAATCCAAAACTTCATAGTGTCCAGGAAGAAATGGCTCCACTTTTAAAAAAGGGGTCATGGAGTGCTTCAAGTTAATAAGACCTACAATTTTAACAAGACAACTTTATTCAAATTAAGGTAATAAGTCACAGTAACTTTCCTGATGAGTTGGTTATCTTCAAAACTCTTAATTTTCCCTTTTAAAATACAACTACATATATGTTCATTATATAAGCAAAATTAAGAAAACTAATCATTCAAAAACTTCACCATCTTCTTACTAGAAAAATGGCAATCACAAAACCTCTAGTATTTTCAAAGCAATAGCAAAGGTTCCAAAGTGCACTTTCTTCTCCTGAGCTGGGGTTTCAAATCTGGAAACTCTCCTTTCTTTAATAAAGCATGCAAATACAAAAAGGTAAGTAGGATACACTTATTAGCAAAGAGATGGACCTATGGACCTAATACAATTCTGTAACAGTACAGCTGACACTTCTTTGTGAACACTGAGGTATATTAAGAAAACAATCATGATTTCTAGTCCTCTGACAAGCAAACTGAACCATGTTAGGTACTTTTAAAGTCAAATATTAAGAAGTCAGGCATGAGTCCCATGTATGTTAATCATACATATATACATCTATACATTATATATGTAGTCATACATTATATATGAGGAGTTAGATAGTATCATCTAAATTATCACAGGTAGCCATGACTTTTGGTACAAAGTCAATGTTACATTGTAAAGAGAATCAGCTTATTTATACAAAATAGTCCTTATGGCTAATAAATTACAGTAGTATCCTCTCTGGTGTTAATTCATGAAACAGATGAAACCCAGATCCTGTCACTAGCTAATAAGTCATATCAGTTTTTTAGGGGCCAAGAAATAATTAATAGATTTTTTTTTGCTTTTTCTTAGGGGGGGATCACATCCAGCAATGCACAGGGGTTACTCCTGGCAATGCTCCGGGTCCATATGGGATGCTGGGAATCGAACCCGGGTTGGCCACGTGCAAGGCAAATGCCCCACCTGCTGTGCTATCACTTCAGGCACCTAATTAAAAGATTTTAAGCAGGGAATAGCATGACCAAACACAATTTTGATAGGTTATTCCAGAAGTACTGGCAAAAGAAAGCTGAAACAGTACTCAAGATCAGACCATTCAGTCTGAAAAACATGGCAGTACTATGTTAAAAATAATAATAATAATAACATCCAGGGATACGTTTTAGCAAGTTTTAACAGAACTCTTTCCTCGCATGTGTGAGGCCCAAGTTTAATCAATCCCCAGCTCATATAAGGAGTGTGTGTATGTGGGAGGGCGGTGTCAGGGGAACACGAAGAGAAAGAAAGAAAAAATAAATGTCAATAAATGTCAGAAGGTAAACTGGATGTGAGATTATTTCATATCAAGTTCTCATCAGGCCCAAAGAAGATGGTGGACAAAAGGAGTCTTCTCTTCCCCTGTATTTTCTACGCCAAGTTCCTAACATGCTCTTCTTCTGTGTCATTTTATCACATTAAAAATGCCTGAAAATAGACCTAGTCAGAAATCTATTAGTAACCCCTCTAGGACTAGTATCCAGGGAACCTTTCATTGACCTCATTTTCCTCGCCTTCAGCCAATCAAAACTGGAAAAAAGAAAAAAAACCTCTCAATGTCAAAACTGAAAGGATTTAAGGAATGAGTTAATAAAGAGCCAGACTGGTAGATCAGATTTTAGGATACTATTACTATCCAGTGTTTTCAAGTTTAATGTAAAAAAAAAAAATCCTAACTATGATTTCTGAGTATTTTTTCTATACTGGGGTTGTCGTTCATTTTCTGGACAGTATCTTTTAAAGAAAAGTGTTTAATTTTGATGTAGCCCAATTAATCAAATTTTCTTTGATTGCTAATATTCCTAGTGTGATATAAGAATCTTGTTGAAATCTAAGGTCATGAACACTTACTCTCCCCCTACATTTTCTTCTAAGAGTTTCAGCTCTTACATTCAGATCTTTGACGCCTTTTCAGTTTAGTTCAGGATATGAAGGTAAAGGTCTATACTCATTTCTTTTGCATTTGTATACCATTATCCCAGTACCATGTGATAAAAACTATTCTTTCTCATCCCACCTCTTCCCCTCCAACATCTTGATACCTCTTAGTGAAAATTAGTTGGCTAGAAATATATGTTCCTTTCTGGTCTCTCAATTCTCTAAACGATAAGCCTATATTTGTGCTAGTGCTGTAGTACTGATTACCCTTATTTTATTTTATTTTTTTGCTTTTGGGGGCACACCCGGCAATGCTCAGCGGTTACTCCTAGGTGGCTCTGCACTCAGGAATCACTCCTGGCAGTGCTTGGGGGACCATATGGGATACTGGGTATTGAACCAGGGTCGGCCGCGTGCAAGGCAAACACCCTATCCACTGTGCTATCGCTCTAGCCCCAGATTACCCTTGCTTTGTAGTAAATTTTGAATCAAGAAATCAGTTCTCTGTTTGTATTTTTTTAACTTTGTTCTTTATAAAGTTTCTGCAATTTTGTTTGATTAGCTGGGGCCCTCTGTACTTTCAAATTGACTCTAGAATCAGTTAATCTATTTCTATAATTAAGTCATCAGTGATTGTAATGGGGATCATGCTGAATCTAAAGATCAATTTGGGGAGTACTGCCATCTTAATTGTGTTATATCACTTCATAATTAGAATGTTTTTCCATTTGTTTAGAGCTTAATTTTTTTCAACAGCGCTCTATAATTTTTAGAGTACAAATTTTACATATTTTGTTAAATTAATTTTTAGTTCATATTTTTTATGCTTTAAAAGGAATTGTTTCCTTAGGTCCATTATTTAATTTTTCATTGTAAGTGTATACTGTTCATTGCAAGTTTGTCAAGCAAATGCAACTGATTTTTGCATATTGAACTTGTATCCTGCAACCTTAAATATAAATTATTCAAATCTAGACTATGTAAAGAACTATTACAAATGTATTACAAAAGACAGGTAGTCCAATTAAACATGAATAATCCAAATATGGATGAAATCAGACATACAGTATGATGTCACTTAATAATAAAAGAATAAAAATTATTAAGCAGCAAAATGACAGGGAGGAATCTTAAAGAAACATTGATAAGTAAAAGAAGTCAGTCTGAAAAAGTCAGATACTGTATGACTCCAACTAGTGACTTTCTGGGAAAGGCAAAAAGAAGTAAAAGGATCAGAGAGTGCCAGGACAATAACGAAAATTCGACAGAAAAATTCTATCATTACCTTTTGCTTCTGAACATACGGCCAAAAATCCATCTTCTGACATGGCTTTAAACAAAGGTCTGACACCGTAGGTATCTCTACCCAGAAACACTTTCTTATTGGCAGTGTCCAGTAAAATGAATGCGAACACCCCGTCCAACATACAAATTGTTTGCTCAATTCCTCCTTTATCATAAAGATGAAGGATTATCTCACCATCCACGTTGGTCTGGTGTTCAAATTCAAAATGCTGTTGCATCTTGAGGAAACAATAATAAAATAAAAAAGTTAGAATTTCTGTGTACTCACTAACAATTTTTGCTTGATTTTTAGGTCACACCCATTAGTGCTGAGGGCTTACTCCTGGCCCTGTAACCAGAGATCACTCCTGCCTGGGCTCTAGGGACCATATGGTCTGCCAAGAATCAAACCTAGGTCTAAGTCACGCAATAAAAGAGCACTATCCACGGTACTGCCACTCCACCTAGAAAATGATAACTTTTAATTACAGAATTCCCTCACTCTTTCTGTCCTTTGTACTTCGTAACTATTTCATATACCTTAGAATATACAACTCAGAATTATTGTGGCATTATCAAAACACAGCTGTGGTTTCCTACGAATTCTTTATAACATAAAGCTAATCCATGGGGAAATTCTAGTTGCCTTTGACTATCAGAATACGAAAGCAACATATAAAACAGCAATCCACAGAGACATATATCATACATATTTTTAATACAATATATTTATTTATCTATGTAACAACACCATTGATTGCCCAGCTGCAATGGGGGCTGATAATGTGCCCACTCTCTCTGTAACTTTGGTATTCTGATTTTGGAATACAATTCTTCCGGTTCATTATTCAAAGATTTTGTGCAATGGCAAAAGACAAGCTTATCTGGTGCTACTGAGAACTAAATAACTCCATCACAAATATAGAGAAACACGGCTACCCAAAAGCTGCTGGTCCCGGGAGGACAACCAGTCTTTCACATTGTCGTGGCATAAAAGCTACTTCTCACTGATAAAATGACAGTGAACATTACTGTGCACATGCCCCCAAGGAACAGCAAAGAGGCTGTCATTCCCACCATGTGCAGAGAGAGAATTGAATTTGCAACCAAATTCTGTGACTATTCACTAACACTAATGGACTAAGAGTGAAAAATCCTTGTGAGTTCTTTGTACTTGACTGGCATTCATATCTTTGGCTGACAACAGGGAGAGAAGAGGGTCACATAAACACGATCAGATGGAAATCTTAGCTATACGTAAACTACAACACGTTTTGAAATTTCAAAAAGTAAATCTCTATGCTTTTAGATGTAAGTCCTATAAGCACACTTCACCATCCTGCTCACTTTGTGACCCTTTTGTCTGCAGGTGCTCATACAACTGTCCAAAATGGGTTTGGGCTGGTTCCAGTGGCTATAAAGTTACTTTCTAGTCACCTCTTCCTGCTCTCAGAAATTCAGGCATGATCCCTCTCAGAAGGGGTTCTACAAACAGTCTTCTGGCCCTTCTGGACTGACATACCTAAAGAATAAATAACTTTTTTTTCCCCCCTTCATTTTTGGAGCACAATGGGCAGCTTAAGAGGCTACACTCTCCCCACCTTTCTTTTTTCTTTTCTTTTTTTCTTTTTTTTGCTTATTGGGTCACACTCAGCAACACTCAGGGATTACTCCTAGCTATGCACTCAGGAATTACTACTGGAGATGCTTGGGGGACCATATGGGATGCTGGGAATCAAACCCAGGTCGGCCGCGTCTAAAGCGAACACCCTACCCGCTGTGCTATCACTCCAGCCCCTCCCCACTTTTCTTGAAGCTGCTGGAGGGACCATGAGGAGGGAGAGTCCTAACCTGTGCCTCCTGCATGCAAAGCACACACTACACTTTTCTGAGCTAGCTCCCTGGCCCAAGGGAAACGATCTTAAAGCACTCAATAATATTGGTAAGCAACAGCTCCCTGGGTTTACCATCTACTCGCAATGCCTTCTCCTCATGGTAGCTCTTTTTCCTAATCCTTGCAGTTATTTGTTGGTTAATGTTTCACACACATAGAACGATCCCTATGAGGAGAGGAACTCTGCTCTGCCCCAGACATACTCAAATTCTTCCTCTCCTTGATTAGTCTCTTTCCACTCCTAAGACACCTCTGTCTTATTTAATTACTAATAGTAGTTAATTCAATTTGCATTAAAAAAATAACATTTTGAGAGTTTTTTTTACAGAATACTTACATAAGCTGGAGCATAACATGACACCCGCCATAGCCATGCCACTGGAATCCACACCAGGTTGTTTCACTAGTGATGCCCTAGAAGGGGGCTGGTTAGAGCCCTCCCAGACCCAAAGGACCCAGCCCCCAAAACCTCCAGAATCCAACCACCACCACGTGCAAGGCTGCTCCCCACATGCTCGGTCAGAGCCTCATGCATGAGTGAATATCTATGCCTGGATTGAGCAGCCTCGACATATCATAAGACACTCCCTATCCATTCTCCATAAGTACCACACCACATATGATGGGGGTCAGACAGTAGGCAACAAATCATAGAGGGAAATATATATATGTATGCATATATAAATATTTTCATATATATATATACGAAAACTCACACCACTCAACCTTTACCAACATGTTAGTGATATCCTAAAGAATGTCTTAATGGCCCCTGCCAAAACAGAACAATCTTCACATGGTTCCCTATATGATTACTTTTTTGTAAGCATTTTCAGTGGTTCTTCATGGCAGACAATATAAAATATATTATTTCGGTTGTGCTTTGGGACAGTGATTGGGGCTTGGGATGGAAACATCCCAAATTTGGTGGTGGGAAGGTGCAATGGTGGTGGGATTGGTGTCTGAATATTAAATGTAATCAGGTATTGTGAACTACCTTATAAAATAAAAAACAAATTTTTTAATCTTATATAAACTTAAAACATCCCCTGACAACCAACTACCTGCTCAAACTGCACAAGGTTAAGTGGCAGGAGCCATGAAAATTAAGTTTTTGAAAAGACAAGTTTTATTCTAATATAGATGTATTGTCAAAATATTTATCCACTAAATACCCCTATTGCAAACCACAACACCCAAAAGGAAAGAGAGAGATCAAATTGGAATGCCCAGGCACAGAGGCAGGGTGGGGTGGGGGGGATGAGATTGGAGGGTGGGAGGGATACTGGGTTCATTGGTGGTGGAGAATGGACACTGGTGGAGCGATGGGCTCTCAAACATTGCAGTTACAGTGAATCTGTAACTGTACCCTCACTGTGACTCACTAATTTAAAAATAAATAAATTTTTAAAAAAGTATTGTCAAAATATTTAACTTTTACTAATTTGCTAACAAAGCTAACAAGGTAGCAATTCTGTCCCAATAAAACATGGTATTGCCTATATCACTTAAGTACCCTCATGTACAGGGGCACCAATCTAGCTTGATAAGAAAGACATTTCAAATGCTCTTCTTCTCCTGTCACACTAGCAAGAATTTTCATTCTTACCTCTTCTAGTCACCATTTCAACCCCAAGTACCTAGAGTGGTCCCCAAACTTATTTGGTCTATCTTTCCAGAAAACAGCAACAACAACATCAACAACAAAACCCTCCATTCAGTGCTCTCCTACCTGAAAATCTACCTCTTTAAGGGAACAAACAGAAAACAGTCCTCCCACCAAGGTTAGTAGCGCCTCCTCTCCAACCCTCAATCATTCCAGTGCCCAACATCACCCACGTTGGCGAACACTAACCTAGAAAAATGATGCTTATTGTATAATTGGTCCCTTAGTACATATATGAAGTGAACAACTGCAACTTTTTAAACGAGAAATATGTTATTGAGACTGTTTCTATAACAGAAAACAGTGACAAAAGCAATACAGGGGCTGGAGAGATAGCTCCAAGGACTGGAGTGTATACTTCGGATACAAGAGCCTGGTTCATTGCCTGGCATGGTTCATTTCCCAGTACAGTACGAACCCCTAGCACTGCTAGGAACCACCCGTACCTTCCAGCTATGAGTAGTACCAGAGCAGCACCAGGAGTGATTCCCTAACTTCTCATCCAAAAAGCCATATACAGATTAAAAATGTCCAGGGCTCTCCAGCAGAGAAGGCATTTGCCTTGCTCTTGGTCGACACAGGTTCAATCCTCAGGACCACATATGTGGTTCCCTAAAAACTGTCAGGAGTGATCCCTGAGCATAGAGCTAGCAGTAAGTCCTGAGCACTGCAGGGTGGAGCACCAAACCCAAACCCAAACAAACAAAAGTGTCCAAGGGTGGCTAAAATATAAAGCCCTATCCATTAATGCATGAATGGTGGATACACAGAAAGAAGGCTCAAAAATACCAAGAACATCACAGCCAGATATAGGAACTATGAATAAAACATTTTAAAAAAGCCAGTTCTATTCTCAGGTTGTCCAATTTTAATGAGTTGGGTAATATTAGTAGTAATGAGAAATCTGATATAATTAGGTAAAAGAATAAGGCAACCCTTATTCTTAATAAGATAAATACATATGTAGGAATGATATTTTTAAGTTCTGCTTTACTCTAAAATGTTTCATCTACAATGAGATATCGTCTCATGCCACAGAAGACTGGCACACATCTAAAAGAACAACAACCAGTGCTGGCATGGATGTGGAGAAAAAGAATTTTTTATTCATTGCTGGTGGGAATAACAACAAAAGGCCCAGCCTTTTTGGAAAACAATACGGGCATTCCTTAAAAAATTAGAAAATTTTTTAGTGCTTCCATATGACCCAGCTTTATCAATCCTGAGACAATACCCTTAGGATCCAAAAACATAATGCAGAAAAGCCATTTGCACTTTTATGTTCATTGCAGCACTATTCACAGTAGCCAGAATCTGGAAACAAGTACCCAAGAATAGATGAGTGGGTAAAGACACTATGGTACATCTACACAGTGGAACACTACACAGCTGTTAGGAAATATGAAGTCATGAAATTTGCTTATACATGGATGGACATGAAGAGTACCGTGCTGAGGGAGATGAATGAGCCAGAGGGAAAGGGAGAGACACAGAATGATTAGATTCATTTGCAGGATATATTTTTAAAAAGCAACAAACCAAAACACAGTATGAGACTAATACCCAGAGACAGTAGAAACAAGGGCCAGGAGGACTGGTCCATGGTTGGAAGCTTGCCACAAGTGGAGTTGGGGTGGGGGTAGGACAGTTAGGACAGTTAGGCAGAGAAGACCATGACAATGATGGTTGGAAATGATCACTCTGGAAAAGAACTGAGTGCTGAAAGAATTGGTAAAGTGATATACATGTTGATCTTTCAGTACCTGTATTGCAAACCATAATGTCTGAGAGACAGACAGACAGACAAACAGACAGACAGACAAAGAGAGAGAGACAGAGACAGAGAAAGAGAGAGATGGTGGGGGGACTGCCATAGAGGTGGGGGGTGGTAGGAGAGAAACTGGGGACAATAGTGGGTAATGTGCAATGGTGAAGGGTGTTGAAACATTGTTATGACTGAAACTTAGTCATAAGCAACTTTGTAACTATATCTCACAGTGATTCAATTAAAAAGTGGGGGGGAAAGCTAAAAATATTAAAACAATAGAGAATTTTATTTTAAAAGACTAGTTTCATCTAAAAAATAAATGTGCATATGCATAGAAAAAGAAAAGGCACCTCTCATTACATTTGAACAGCATTAATTATAAATATTTTAGAAGGTGGTCAGCAGATTAACTTCCTCAGGTCAGAATGTCTATCCTACTTCCTAAGAATAAGGGTTACTCTCACTCTTACTCCCTGAAAGAAAGTGTTTACCCAGGTAAGAAAAGCTATTCCATGGGCCCAGAAAGACAGTACAGTGGGTACATGAACTGCTCTTCTCAGCCTGAGCCTTGTCCAGTAGAACTCAGTTCATCTATCTACTCCTCCAAGCCTTTCTGACCACTATTCTTGAAAAATGAAATCTCCCCGAAGCCATAAACTGTGTGTTAGTTTTTCTAGAATGTCAGTGTACATACAAGTTTTTTACAATTTGTACTTTTTTGTTTGTTTGGTTTGGGGCTGCACCCAGGGGTACTCAGGGTTACTCCTGGCTCTGCACTCAGGGATCACTCATGGTTCAGTTGCTGGGAGAGAACCCAGGTGTGCCTCATGCAAAACAGGCATTCTACCTACCATTCTATTTCTCCAGCCCTGTACAAAGATTTTTTAAAAGTCTTTTCCCAGTAGGGTAAGTTCCACTAGAGTATGGACCTACTTTATCTCTATCGCTGCATCCCAGTTTGTGGGTGTGACTGCTAAGTGTGACTTAGCAGTCACACCCACAAACTGCCCTTCTGCGCCATGTAATCTCATCAACGGCCAAGATCCAGCGACTATTAAACAAAGCTCCTGGAAGAGAGCGATGCAGAATCTCGCACAGCAGAGCCTGCAAGCTACCCATGGCGTATTTGATATGCCAAAAACAGTAACAATACTAGGCCTCATTCCCCTAACCCTGAACGTGACAGGGACGAATGGAGACCATACTGGCGCCTGCTTGAGCAAATCGATGAGCAACAGTGATATAGTGATACTGCATCCCAAGCACCTAACACAAAGCCTCATAATGCACTATTAATATTTAACTCCATAACAGGAAAAAATAGATTTTAAGAGTTAAAGAACTTGAATCATAAACTCACTTGTCTTTTGTATATGTGGCTAACTCACTTCCCTCTCCGAGCATCAGTATACTATGAATATAAGCAGGTATCACAGATAATGAACATGGAACATGATTTTTGTGTGTGAGCGAAACAAGATAATTTTCATTGAAATTTATTTAGAAAGATATGAAAAGCAAGCATGAAGAGAAGAAAGGGAAGTAATAGGGGAACAGGGGCCAGGGAACTGTAGGATAACATAGCCTCAGGTAGTTTAGGTTTATTGGGAACTTTCCTCTGTGTTTATTTGTAGCGTCTTTCTTAGTGTTCTGTTGACTTGTAAATATTGTTTTTCTCTTCTCCTTGAGTCCTTTACACAGTTTATTCAGAGCCTTGTCCTTTCCTATGGGCACAGAAAGACTGTAGCAAAAGCTATACCTGGGAGTCATTTGACTCTACATGATATTTTCCTCCTGGGCATCTGTTCTCTCAACCTAAGCCTCAGCTGCCCTTACTTCCTAGCACCCACAAAAGCGGGGTCCCGACAAGGGATGAGATGGACCCAGGGCAAGCAGTGAGTTGTGTGCTACCCTGGCATCGAGATGGGCCTGGCCAAAGCGCCTAATGCTTAACTATAAGTTAAGAGCTTGGTCATGGACAAATGCTGTCATGATCCAAAAAGTAATAACTAGATTCGGACCCTGTTGGGTTAGGAATGATTAATCTGGCCTGAGTGCTGCAGTCTGAGTCCGTGGCAAGATGTTGCATACAAGCCTCAATGTATTTCTTACTGTGTCCATACAAAAATAACTAGTATTAAGATGTTAATGAGTTCTTGGTCTAAGGAAAGAAGAAAAACCTTAAGAGGTATTTTGCCTGCTGGCAGTCAGGAAGGGCTTTGGAATGCCTGGCCCTCAGGAAGGGCTTTCTTATGTTGATTTTGCTACCTGACTGTGTGTGTAGTCTAGAGGGCAAGCCTAAGACTAGTAGGGGGAGAGACTAGGGAAGGAGAATCCAGAGTGAGAAGGGGCAAGATGCAGAGCCAGGAGAGAAGCAGAGAGAGACAGGAGAATGAAATAAACAATTGGTAGAACAACCGGTTTGGCCTTCTTCCTTCCTTCGCCTGCCCTTGGCCAACAGCCACACACAGCGGCTCCAGAGCACCGAACACGGGCAGTGAGACAGAGCCACCCAGAGAACCCGCAATCACATACCCTTCGGTGTGCACAGTTTTTTACAAGGGACTTCAGGTATACCAGTGATATAGTGATATAGGGGAGTGTATTGCTATACAAAGCACACACTTTAATCATGAGACCTAAACTACAACAACTGAATTTTGAAATGTGCCTGACAAGGTAGCAGATGGTGGGGGCTGGGAGTCGGGGATGCAGCATCGAAGGAGGGGGCAGAAGGGAGCAAGGGAACTCTGGTGGAGGGATGCTGACATTGGTTGTAGGATAGATGCTGGAATACTGTATGTCTAAGACTCATCTATCATCCCTCAACAACTCTGTAAATCACAGTTTTTTAATTTCAAAAAGGTAAATTAAAATAAAAAATAAAGATATGAGGGGAGAAAGAGAAGTATGTTTAGGAGAACACAGGCTTCTCCTAAGTGGAAATGAGCAAGCAAAGAAACAAAGAGACTAAACAAGCAATATGTGTGCTCAAGGGAGAACATGAGCTTGAAGAGCAAGACTGAATGCGCTTTAAAAAGTAAAAAGCATGACAGAAAAGCAAAAAGTATAATTATTATAACCAACTAGCTTCAAAGTTTACTAACATTCAAATATCCTCTGATTTCACTTGACTTACCTTCTTGTGATTGTAGATTTCACCATTGTAACAAAGCCACAAATAGGGATATTTTTTCACTCGAATTGGCTGCATCCCAAACAGCTGGTCAACCACAGCCAACCGGTGGAATCCAAAGCAACAGTTGGTGTAGCCATTGACATTCTCAAAACGAAAGGCATCTGGACCCCTGTGTGCAATCTTCATAGCACTCAAACACTGAACAGAAAGGCAGTCATCGCTGCCAAAGAGGGCCCAAATGCCACACATGTTGCAACAGAGCTGTGTCTTTCTATAGAGAGGAGAGCAGAATAATTAAAGATTTAATAGTCAAACTAAGTCTGCATTGTCTTAATTCTAGAAACTTCCATAAACCCTTCAAAGACTGAATACATAATATCTTAGTAATTTTCCATTAGATTGGCAGGAACTCAGGTGAAAATCATTTAATTTACGTACAAATATTCAGAAAAGATAAATGATCTTTACGTCTGCCCGTTCACACAAATCTACCTCTCTCATCTCAGGGTCTGTCACTAAATGGTGGTAGTGGTCTTCAGGCTGGCTACATTGTTTCTTGCAATCTATTTTTTGCATTTTACCCCCCAAATACTAAGACCCTTGCACGCGGAGCATCAACAAATCAAGAGATCCCAATCGCATTTTTTTCACCCCAAATCTCAAAAGCTGTCAAAAAGCAAAGACTTCAGAATGCTACAGTCTCCGCTTCAGTCTCTCTGACCAGTAACTATCCTCCAAGTGCTAACTGCACTTAAATACAGTGGGAATAGTAGAACATACAAATTGCTGAAAGTAAGTATGTCATATCTTTTATTTACCTCTAAATGGTTTATTCAAATATTGTCAAAGAATTTCTAAGAAAAGGAAAAGAGTATTATCTGATATCAGATACCCTGTCTTTGAAGTATACTTGTACACACAAACATACATTGTATGCTGACAGGCACAAAATATTCACCACCGGAATGTTCTAAATGACAAAACATTTCTCAAATATTTTTGTCTCAAAGATGCCTTTGTTAATAACAAAGCAAAGGAGATAAGACATTAACAGTAACATCCCTGAAAAACAATTTAACTCATCCTTGTAGACCAAGAAGCAAATAAATACTATAGACAGTATGTTACTTACTTTGCAATTTCAAATTCTAAACTGTAAAAAGGCAACTTTATTTGGGAGCTATCTGATCAGTTATTTTACCAGAATATCTATAATTTGTAGATGAAATATGACACAAAGGCTTATTTCATTTGTGAGAAAAACCATAAAGAAAAATAATATACTAGGGGCTGGAGTGATAGCACGGCGGGTAGGGCGTTTGCCTTGCACGCGGCCGACCCGGGTTCAAATCCCAGCATCCCATATGGTCCCCTGAGCACCGCCAGGGGTGATTCCTGAGTGCATGAGCCAGGAGTGACCCCTGAGCATCGCCGGGTGTGACCCAAAAAGCAAAAAAAAAAATAATAATAATAATATACTCAAGTTACAGCAATTGCTTTGAGCAACCCTGAAGACATTGCATTTGACCTAAAAGAAGCAATATTGTCTTACATCTTTTAATGAAACCAAACTGAAGGTAAAATGATAAAACATTTTCCAACTTGGAAATGTTTCACATGTCCTATGTAGTTCCTTCCATGCATTTGGCAACATGGCCTATGAGACATTTTATGAAAACACACTGAAATTTCTATGAGATGACTACTGATAAGTCCTATTGGGTTGACTTTATACCAATTAAAGCTGGGTCTGGAATTCTTTGAAAATCAGGAGAGGCCATTGGCAAATCATTTACTGTTTAGTATAAGGCATTATGCCTATAGGAGAAAAATGTCACTACATTAGAGGTTCAAAGGAAAAAAAATTATGAAGCAGATTTGTTTCTCCAGCAAGAAACAGGGAAAAAAAAGTAACCTTTCATTTTCATTGGAATCAGTCATATTGGAGGGCAAAGGTCCTACTTGCAAAGCTTTTTACTATTGCTATATCCTGTTTCCAGTAATTTTCTGTCTTTCCCCATCAACTTTCACAGCAGTGCTGTCCAATAGAGGAGAAAAAACAAACAATAAATAAATAAAATTAAAATATGTACTATCAAATGTAGTATTGGCTTCATTTTCAAAGAAAGAAAAGTGAAATTAAACTATTAATACAATATTCCAAAAGTAGCATCATTTCAACATGTAATCAGCATTAAAACAATCACCAAAACTAAGTGTGTGGTTTTCTCTATAAAACCAATGCCATGTATTTTACATTAAACACATCTCAAGTAAACTAGCCAGCAATTTATGATCTCATATATATGGCTAGTGGCTACTGAATTGGGCTGGTCGATTTGAGAGCTTGTAATTTTGAACCAGTTTATCAGCTACTTAAACTTTTCCATATCATCTCTTTGTATATTAAGGTCTCAGTAACCACCTCCCAGTCAAGTTTAATACCAAAGTAATCTCTAATATATCTTAAGCAACGCACTCAGTGAAAAAAGTTACCAGTGCTTTTCATTCAATACCCAAGGCAACGGTTGGTCAGCGAAAGCATAATAGGTCAGGGGCGAGAAGAAAACCGTCCTTTATTAAAATCTGTAACATTAATCTGAAGCCAAACCCACAGAATACACATTTATTGAGCAAAGGCAATGCACCGTCTGTCGCCCTACACAGATGTTTTCTTTCTTGGCAGGATTTGCATAGGAAGTCAGTTGCTCAGTTTTACAGCCTACCGGAGACCCAGGACCGGGAGACTACATTAAGGACTGGGGGAACCCTGAGGGGTTCCTAAGGCCACCAGCTACAACCCTGGGGCCTTTCCCTCTCGGACAGTTGCAGCTTCTGCGGATCAGCAACGGTGCAGCGAGACTACAAAGAAATAATTCGCACAGCCTCAATGCAACAGAGTTGAAAAATAATAATATTTACAGGGCACGACTCAGGCCGCCTCCGTCCTGTCTCCGCCACCGCACGGCCTCCCCACAGCCTAGCACGGGTTCCCTCCGGGACCCAAGACAGAGGTCAGTCCCCGCCGGCAGCTTCCAGGTGTGCAGCCTTCTGGACCTTCCAGCCCCGCCTCTTTACCGGCAGGAGCAGGAGCATCCCCTGGGCCCCATCACCTTCAGTCCGCCCGTCGAGCTGGCGCCCGGCTGCAGGGCATCCTCCTCCCACTCCTGGGGCAATGCGGGGGCTCGAAGGCTGGCCGCACCGCGCGGGGCCAAAGGGAGCTCAGTTTACCTGAGACGGGGGTCTAGCAGGCGGAAGGCGCCTAGCAGGGTCCGTGGGCAGCCGGCGGGGCGACGGGCCTCCTTCACTTTAAACGCACCCGGCTCGTGTAACGCGTGCGGGAAGTTTCATCATGCCCGGAGGACCAACCAGCGCGCCGGGGCGTGGCCAGCCGTGCGGCCGCAAGCCTGCCAGGGCCTTGGGGCGGGGCGAGGTGGTGCGGGACCGAGCTATTTAGGTGCCAAGGAGAAGTGTCCAGGTCCTGAAAGTGTCTCAACTCCTGCCAAAGCCTCTGAGGTGCTTCGGTACCTCCGGTGACGTTATCTGCTGTTCTGACTTTGGTTATTTTCCCCTTCAGGAAAATCACCCCCAATTTGGGATGCAGTATTCCCTCTGCAGTAGATTTTTTTTTTTTTGTAATATCTCTAGGAGTATTTGAGTTGATTCGAAAAGAATTTATAGATAGATTTTAGGTATGTATGAATGTACAAGTATTTGAGTATTTGTTGAATTCCTAAATCCTAAGGCTAAGGAATAGCTGTGGTAGCTATTCTTTGACACACTATTCCTCCATCTCAGACACGGTTAAAGGTCTTCTTTCTCTAGATTTGTAATTCAGTGAATTTGTATTTGGAGAGATTTGTCCACCATACATGTGATGTGGCTTTATCTGCTCTGTGCCAGATCACTGCCTTCTTGCTTATGCCAGCAGCTTCACCATTGACTCCCAGGATCAACTCAGTGAAGACTCAGTAGACTCTCAAGCACGTGTTTAACTCAGTGTTACTCCTCAGGACATCTGGTCACTGACAAATTTCACTTTCACGAAAGCACTGAGTTCCAGTCTGAATTTTACCACAAACTACAAATGTGGGTGTAGCTAGTTCTTCTAACTTATTTAGATTTCCATCTTTAAATTAAAGAAATTGCAGCTTGCCTGGGGTTCTTCAGTCTTGAAATTCTAAGTACAAAGGTGATAAAGTCTTTTAGCACCTAAGAAAGAAAATCAATTTTTTTTTTATTCCCAGGACATAAACCCATTCCTCTGATTCTTAAAATAACCTTGCAACATGGAAATTTTTATGTTAGGGCCAATTCAAAGTAAATTATCAAAATTCACACACCTGATACTTGCAGACATTGGACGGTAAAATCAGGTTTGTCTAGATCCACAGGCTGGTCTATTTTTGTTACTCATTCATTAACCTGTGGATAGAATGACAAGAACTCTGTGTGTGTGTGTGTGTGTGTGTGTGTGTGTGTGTGTGTGTGAGTGAGTGTAAACAACTTCTTTCTGTTCGATCTTTTTGGCACTACCTGCTAAATACTTAGGGTTTTCTCCTGGTAGGGTTTGTGGGGAGCTGTAGGCAGTGTGCACAAATCTCGATCAGTGATGTGGAAAGAAAGCATCCTACCTTCTATACTATCTCTTCAATCTGAGAATCTCTTTTAAAGATACTCGAGTGCTAAAGCAATAGCACAGCAGGTAGGGCGTTTGCCTTGCACTCGGCCAACTCAGGTTCAATTCCCAGCATCCCATATGGTCCCTTAAGCACTGCCTGGAATAATTCCTGAGTGCAGAGCCAGGAGTAACCCCTATGCATTGCTGGGTGTGACACAAAGAGCAAAAAAATAAAATAAAAAATAAAGACACCCTTGAATAGGGCTGGAGTGATAGCACAGCGAGTAGGTGTTTTTGCCTTGCATGCGGCCGACCCGGGTTTGATTCCTCTGTCCCTCTCAGAGAGCCCGCAAGCTACTGAGAGTATCCCACCCACACAGCAGAGCCTGGCAAGCTACCCGTGCATATTTAATATGCCAAAAACAGTAACAAATCTCACAATGGAGAAGTTACTGATGCCCACTTGAGCAAATAGATAAACAATGGGGTGGCAGTGCTACAGTGCTACCCTTGAATAGGTATCAGTAATGCCCTCAAATTTATTAAGCAGTTCAGGGGCTGGAACAATAATACAGTGGTACAGTGGGTAGAGCATTTACCTGGCAAGAGACTGACCCAGGTTTGATCACCAGCATATCATATGGTCCTCTGAGAACTGCCAAGAGTTATTCCTGAGCACAGAGTCAGGAGTAACCCCAGAGCATTGCCTAGTGTAACCCCCCCCCCAAAAAAAACACCCAAAACGATCATACAGTACAGAGATAACTTTCCCCTCCGAAACAGAATTTAAGACCTATTATGTCTTGGTCAGGGAGAGAGCTCAAAGGACTGCAGTGCATGCTGGTATCACAGGATCTAAATTCAATCCCTGATGTCACACGACGTCCCAGCATCACCAGGTGTAGCCATGATAGTCCCCAGCATCACTGGGGCACACCACCCCAGAAACAAAACCAAAAACATCGAAAAAATATTTATAAAACTAAGTCACACTGATACATTGAATCTTAAGATATCAGTGACCCCTAAGCATCTCAAGGATAAAGATTCCTTTTATATTCTCTCTCTCTCTCACTCACTCTCACTCTCACTCTCTCATCTCTCTCATACATACACATGCACTCACATTTTTATCTGTTCCACAACGTGGTACTGTGCTTTCAGTATTCTTTTCTAGATAAAATATACCATAATAAAAATATGTAGTACCATGACTTTATACCATCAGAAAATAATCAGAGCAGTTTGCTAACCACAAAAACACCAAAACTTAATTGAAAAATAGTAAAATTACATGTTCAGGACAATGTATGAGTATTGATATTTTCATACAAAACATTGCAAGATAATTCAAAAGTTGCCAAAAACATAAACTGCCTAAACACAGAGTATTTAGTGCACAATGGGTAATTGAAAAAAGCAATGATAATGACTAAATTCTAAGCTCCTTTATTTTTGGATATTAACCCTAAGTGTTTTAGGCTTCATCAGTGAATTGCCCCTTTTCCTCCTCCCAGAGAAGCTTACAGTGCCTTGTGCGTACCCCAATCCCCCGAGTTTATCTTTAACCTTTCCTGTGTTTTACCTCTGTCACAGTTCCCCAAGTCAGTCTTAGTTACTTATAAGCCAAAACTTTGTGATAATTCTGGACTGTGCATTTATAGAAAATTACCTGTGTTTCTATTTCCCCTGTAGCCTTTTTATGCTTTTCTATGGGACAATGTCCTTTGCTTAAACACAGAAAGATCACTAATGCTATGCTCCTAATATTTGGGAGTTGATTGACTCTGAAATATACCTACGCCTGGGTATCCATCATAATTACTTGACTCAAGTTTCAGTTGCTGTAGTTCCTAATACTCCAAAAGAGAGGTCCCACCATGGGACTGGGATTAACGCTGGATGAGTGGCAAGCTACCCCAGCATCGAAATAGGACAGTTTAGAAAGCATAAATGCATGTTTCTGGTGCAAGCCATATGACTTAAGAGACAAGACCTTCATGGGGAAGAACAATCTGAATTGTCTGAGGCCTTAGTCTAGGATTTACGGTAAAAGACTTGCTTGCTCTCAGAGCCCAGAGACTCCAAACAACTGCAAGTATTGATAAGAAGTAAACCTAATTTTTTTTAAAGTGTACAAATAGAAGGAAAGAGAAAAGTAATATAGATGTCCCGGGAGACAGAGTGTCTCCTTGAGTTAATCTCCCCAGGAGAATTGCCTCTGCCAAAGTGTTTTACCTCTGTAAATGATCAACCAAACCTACATGCAATCCTATACCTCAAACCCCTTCAGATGTTTTCTAAGTATGCTAGCAGCTCTGCATTAAATGGGCCATTTTCGCCGTTAGTCTATGGTCCCCCATCTATTTATTCCTCTGCTGTGGAGGTCTGAGGAAGCCTGGGGAGGCAGCTCTTGACCACAAAATGCACTTCGAATGCATGTCGCAGCAGCCATACTTTGTGAACTCACACTTTATTGCTCTAAAGTTTCCAGCACCATGCAAACTTTATATTCTCATGGTTTTAGTGTCTCTATAGCCCTGAAAGCAATATAGAAAAGTAGGTCTTTAGTCACATTTTATAGCACTGTCTGTAGCACTGTCATCCCGCTGTTCATCGATTTGCTCCAGTGGGCACCAGTAACGTCTCCTTTGTGAGACTTGTTACTATTTCTGGCATATTGAATACGCCACAGGTAGCTTGCCAGGCTCTCCCGTATGGTGAGATACTCTCGGTAGCTTGCTGGGCTCTCCAAGAGGGACGGAGGAATCAAACCAGAGCAGGCTGCATGCAAAACAAATGCCCTACCCACTGTGCTATCACTCCAGTCCACTACCAAATTATAATTTTATTTTTTGGTTTTGGGGCAAAATATAGATTTTTTTAGAAAATTAGACTCAGAAGATATCAAAGGATGCAATCAAACACACAGTCTAAAACCATACAGAAATGAATCATAACCTGTATAGCCCCACACTCCATTCCCCTGGCTACTTCTCTATGTAGTGGAAGAACAGATTCCTGATATGCATCTAGTGTGGTGGTTTGTGCTCATTTTTTTGCAGAATTGTTCTTCCATCCTCCTCCACCTCACTTTGTGCCTTGGATTCTTTTTCCTCCAAATGGAAGTCTCCAAGGGGAGATGCTTCAAGGAGATGCAGAGAGTGTGGGAGGAGGAAGTCACAGGAATTTCTTTACTGCTTCTCTGATCACAAAGCCCCTCTCCAAAAGGCCAAAGTTTTTGACAGCTATCCCTCTCTTAATCTCCTTCTCTTCGGGGTCCACAAACATCCCCCACCTCTTCCCCTTCACTCCTAGTCCTGGAGTCCTAAACCACCTTACTTTCCCCAAATCCTAGCCAGATTAGTCTCATTTGGAGCATACTATCTGCTTCCTCTTACAACACAATACATAGATCTATAAATAAGGATATGGTGGGTTTAACTAGAGTAAAAACAATTTGAATCTTCTCTTAATTATTAAACAAAAAAGAAAAATAATGATCTATTTCCAACATTCTACCCCATCCGTAAAACAATCTGTGAGCATGCAAAAAATTCTGATATGAGTCACTGAGACATCAAAATAAATCTTCCAAGTAAAACATTTGGCCTATTACCTGTCCCACATATATAGCTGACATCGCCAACCATGACAATTCTTATACAGCCTGGACAACATCATCTTTAAAATTCTTTAAAATAACAATGACATTGGTTCTTCTCAATAGAATTTGGTAGTCAGATCTATATTCTAGAATTAAAAAAAAAAACAGAGAGTGAAGCCTGGGGATGGCTCAGCAGTGAAAGGAACTGCCTTGCCAGTGTGAGGTTGTAGGTTCCATTGCTGGCCCTGCCCTCATGCCCAAAGAGTTTCTGTGGCTCTGCCCCTGGCTCCAAAATGCCTAAACTCACACATCAGAGCACAATGAATTCGAGTTCCAGCTACTTTCTTTATTTTTTTTAAATTTATTTATTTTTTAATTAGTGAATCACTGTGAGGGTACAGTTACAGAGTTATACATTTTCGTGCTCATGTAGCCCTCATACAATGTTCGAGAACCGATCCCTTCACCAGTGCCCATTCTCCACCACCAATAAACCCAGCATCCCTCCCACCCCCCAATCCCAGCTCCCCCCACCCCACGCTGCCTCTGTGGCAGGGTATTCCCTTTTGTTCTCTCTCTCTGATTAGGTGTTGTGGTTTGCAATAGGGGTGTTGAGTGGTCATCATGTTAAGTCTCTAGTCTACTTTCAGCACCACATCACCCTTCTCTCAAGTGGTTTCCAACCACATTTTACTTGGTGTTCCCTTCTCTATCTGAGCTGCCTTTTCCCCAGAATGTGAGGCCAGCTTCCAAGCCATGGAGTCAACCATCTGGTACTTATTTCTACTATTCTAGGGTGTTTGTCTCCTACTCTGTTATTTTATATTCCACAGATGAGTGCAATCTTTCTATGTCTGTCTCTCTCTTTCTGACTCATTTCACTTAGCATGATACTTTCCATGTTGATCCACTTATATGCAAAGTTCATGACTTCATTTTTTCTAACAGCTGCATAGTATTCCATTGTATAGATGTACCAGCGTTTCTTTAACCAGTTGGGTTTTTTCCAGATGCTGGCTATTGGAAACAGTGCTGCGATGAACATATAAGTGTAGATATCATTTCGACTATACTTTTTGGCTTCTCCGGGATATATTCCCAGCAGTGGTATTGCTGGGTCAAATGGGAGCTCAATTTCTAATTTTTTGAGAAGAGTCAATATTGTTTTCCAAAAGGGCTGATCCAGTCGATATTTCCACTAGTAGTGTAGAAGGGTCCCTTTCTCCCCACATCCTCTCCAACAGCGGTTGCTTTTGTTCTTTTGGATGTGTGCCAGTCTCTGTGGTGTGAGGTAGTATCTCGTGGTTGTTTTGATCTGCATCTCCCTGATGATTAGTGATGTAGAGCACTTTTTCATGTGCCTTTTGGCCATTTGTATCTCTTCCTTGGGAAAGTTTCTGTTCATTTCTTTTCCCCATTTTCTGGTGGGGTTGGATGTTTTCTTCTTGTAGAGTTCAACCAGTGCCTTATATACCCTTGATATCAACCCCTTATCTGATGGGTATTGGGTGAATATCCTTTCCCATTCTGTAGATTGTCTTTGTATTCTGGTGGCTGTATCTTTTGCGGTGCAGAAGCTTTTTAGTTTAATAATGTAGTCCCATTTGTTTATCTCTGTTTCCACTTGGTTGGCAAGTTGCATGTTATCTTTGACGATACCTTTATCTTCAGTATCATGGAGGGTTTTGCTGACCTTGTCCTCAATGTACCTTATGGTTTGTGGTCTGATGTTGAGGTCTTTAATCCATTTTGATCTGACTTTTGTGCATGGTGTCAGGTCGAGGTCTAACCCCATTCTTTTGCATGTGGCTGTCCAGTTATGCCAGCACCATTTGTTAAAGAGGCTTTCTTTGCTCCACTTCACATCTCTTGCTCCCTTATCAAAGATTAGATGCTCAAACATTTTGGATTGTGTGTAGGGAAATTCCACCCTGTTCCATTGGTCTGCGGGTCTGCCTTTGTTCCAGTACCATGCTGTTTTCATTGTTACCACTTTGTAGTAAAGTTTAAGGTTGGGGAGGGTGATGCCTCCCATCATCTTTTTCCCAAGAATTGTTTTAGCTATCCGTGGGCGTTTGTTGTTCCATATGAATTTTAGGATTGCTTGATCCATTTCTTTGAAAAATGTCATGGGTATCCTTATAGGGATCACATTGAATCTGTATAATGCTTTAGGGAGTATTGCCATTTTGACAATATTGATTCTCCCTATCCATGAGCAGGGTATATGTTTCCATTTCCTCATGTCCTCTTTTATTTCATGGAGTAGGGTTTTGTAGTTTTCTTTGTAGAGGTCTTTTACTTCCTTGGTTAATCTGATTCCGAGGTACTTGATTTTCTGGGGCACGATTGTGAATGGGATTGCTTTTTTCATGTCCCTTTCCTCTGTCTCATTGTTTGCATATTGGAAGGCCATGGATTTTTGGGTATTGATTTTATAGCCTGCAACTTTACTGTATAAGTCTATTGTTTCCAAGAGTTTCTTACTTCCAGCTACTTTCTTTATTTTTAATTTTGTTCTTTGGATCACAACTGGCAGTGTTCAGGGCTTAGTCCTGGCTCTGAACTCAGAGATCACTCATGGTGGGCCCAGTTCAGGGAATACATGAGGTGCCAGAGATCAAATATGGGTTGGTCATGTACAAGGCGAGTGCCCTACCTGCTGCACTATTGCTCTGGCCTCCCAACTGCTTTACAAGTACCCCTTTAGAATAGAAATAGAAAATATTTCCAGAGCAAGGTATAAGGTAAGCACTTTCACTAAATACTAAAATGGATTATCAATAGTAGTTCCACTGTTGGTTAGTAGCAATCAGAGCCTGGCCCTAGACCCCACACTTGAGCCTCCTCTAGCCATGAATTTGCCCCTTAGAGGGAGGAAATCGGGTTGCCATCTTTAACGTAAATTCTCAAGGCCTGGAATGGAGAGAGAATAGGAAAAAAAATAGCCCTGGGGCTGTATAGATAGCTAGGTGGGCTAGAGTGCAAGCCTGGAATGCAGGAGGACTGGAGTTTGATCACAAGCCCCACATGGTCCTCCAGGACAAAACTGGGAGTAGCCCCTGAACCCTGCCAGGTGTGTGACCCAAAATACAAAACCAAACCAAAATAGAAGTGTCTGAAATTTTCCTTTGAATTCTTACAAATGACAGCCTTAGGGCTTCTCATAAACTTTTGATTCTGTTTCTCTGTTGTTGAATCTCATATCTGTGATCTTTTTCATCAGGTGTGGAAATATAGTGTGAAGCATGACTTTTATAACCTCTACTTCTTGTCCTATTACATGGAATTTCCTCCCTAATGCCTATGTTGAAATCAGCAGGTTAAATTATTGTTTATGTGGAAATTTCTTAAAGTTCAAAAATATCATAGAAGCTAGTCTACTTATTTCATGTCACTCTAGGATCTGTTACATAGCCTCAGACAAACAGTATTAAAGAAACAGGAATGCTATCACCAACTGTGTACATACGTGTTTTCTAGACTCTCAAATTTAATTACTCTCAAACCTCCTCTTCAACAAAACATTTGGTAGTCCCAAATATAACTAGGTAAAAAGAAGAATAAGAAAATTGTGGTGGCCAAGGATAGTAACAATAAGGACCAGTAGGATTGCTCCACGGCTTGGAAGCCAGCCTCACATGCTGGGGGAAAGGCAGCTGAGATAGAGAAGAGACCACCAAGTAAAGGATACTTGGAGGGCTCACTTGGGATCAGAAATGCATGCTGAAAATAGACTATAGACTGAACATGATGGCCACTTACTACCTGCTTTGCAAACCATAACACCCAAAGGGAGAAATAGAGTAAAAGGGAATGTGCCTGCCACAAAGGTGGGGTGGGGTGTGTGTGTTGGAGAAGGGGGGGTGGCAGGAGGGATACTGGGAACATTGGTGGTGGAGAATGGGTACTGGTGGAGGGATGGGTACTTGACCATTATATGACTGAAATGTAATCACAAAAGTGTATAAGTTTGTAATTGTATCTCATGGTGTTTCATTAATTTTTTAAATTAAGAACTAAGAGGTCTGCCCCACAGCTTGGAAACTCGCCTCACGTGCTTGGGGAAAAGGCAGCTGAGATAGAGAAGGGAACACCTAGTAGAGAATGTTGGGATGACCCACTCGGGTTGAAAGCTGCGTGCCGAAAGTAGACTATAGACCGAACATGATGGCCATTTAATACCTCTATTGCAAACTACAACATCCAACAGGAGAGAGAACAAAAGGGAATGCCCTGCCACAGAGTGGGGTGTTGGGGGTTGGGGTGGGGGTGGTGGGAGGATACTGGGAACATTGGTGGAGGAGAATGGGCACTGGTAGAGGGATGTAAACAAAATGCAACATGAAAGTTCCTAAGTTTGTAACTGTACCTCATGGTGATTCACTAATAAACATTTAAAAAATAAAACAAAATTAAATTTAAAAATTAAAAAAAAAAAAAACAGAAAATGAAAACTGAGGTGGCACCAGAAAGATAGTACAGTGTTCAGAGTGCATGCATCCAACCTGGGTTAAATCCCCAGCACCACATATGGTCCTTTGAGAACTACCAGAAATGATCCCTGAGCACAGAGCAAGGAGTAAGCCCTAAACACTGCTGAGTAAGGTCCACAAATTAAAAAAAAAAATAAAAATTGTGGTAAGGCTAAAAAAGGAGCATTTATGCTTTAAAAAACTAAAAAAAAAAAACAACATTACTATAAGGGATCATTAATTATAATCAGAACAGAACAATAAGTTTTTTAAAGAAGGTAGGAATAGAATAGAATGCACTCAGAGAGCCAGTAAGTATGACTTAGAGTAGATACCATCTGACTGATAAAATCTGAGTAGAGACTGATTTTTAGGAGCATAGCACTAACAGTCATTCATTGACTGCCTCTTAACTGCCATACATTTGTTCTTTCTGCTCTGCATACCAACCACAAAAAAAAACAACCATTATTCTTTGCTTTGGGCAGTTTAAGAAGTGGCTCAAAAAGACAATGTACCCAACTCAAACAGCAGTTAGGTGGTTGACCCAAGGGCAACCAATCAACATGGAAAAGCGAAGAGCTTTCCTATCTCTTGCAGAAGCTACTGGGAAAGAAAACCAGGAGGAGAGATTTCCAAGAAATTACAGTGCTACATGAAAGGATCCAAGTGTGTCCAAAAGGACTGTGCAGTCATTGAAAAAAATGAGCGAAATAAAAATTATTTCCTGTGACAAGAAGGACAAGCAGAGCTGGGTTGAGAAGGGAGCCACAGGAAACAGGCGGAATGCAACGCCTTTGGACAGAAAAAATATATAAAATACATTGTAGAATAGATGATGGGGCAAAGTTGCTGTGTTTTAGATAAATCTAGATGAAAAGGAAAAGAAAGTGTAAAGAAAATAAAGACACATAAATACACTGATAATCAATAAAAAAATATAAAGAAAAATAGAAGAAAAGTTGTGGTACTATAATTTTACAATCTGTACTTATAGGCCTTTGTTTTTCCTAAGAAATCTGTATCACTGTATCACTGTCATCCTGTTGCTCATTGTTTGCTCAAGCAGGCACCAGTAACATCTCCATTGTGAGACTTATTGTTACTGTTTTTGGCATGTCAAATACGCCACGGGTAGCTTGCCATGCTCTGCCGTGTGGGTGAGATACTCTCGGTAGCTTGCCAGGCTCTCCGAGAGGGGCGGAGGAATCGAACCCAGGTCGGCCACATGTAAGGCAAACACCCTACCGCTGTGCTATCACTAAGAAATAGGAAACGCATATGCACGCATACACACAGGCACACAGACACAGACACATAAACATGCAAGAGGAAGTATAATTTCTACAGGTACTGAATATTTTTGGATGTTGACAGAAAACAATGGTTCTTCTTTTGGGTGCTTAGGTCATATCCTGGTATGCTCATGGCTTACTCTTGGCACTGTGCTCAGGAATCATTCTTAGTGGAGCTCAAAATTCCATATGCAGTGTCCAGAATCCAACCAGAGTTGACTGTGTTATTTTACATGTTTTAAACCAGAGCTTGCTCAGAGCAAGCCCCAGAGAGGCTGTGAGCTTGAAATACTTTAAATTTTAAGTGTGTTTCTGGCAGAATAATAGGTCTTAAAACCCTTCCTGCTTTCTGTCCCGAGGTCATTTGCTTCACGTGCTCCGGCAGGCGTTTTGGGTTCAGGAGAGGCTTAAAATAACTTACCAGCAGAGATTGTAGTGCAGGAAAGGCATTTGCCTTGCACGAAGCAGACCCGGGTTCGATCCCTGGCACCCATAAGGTCCCCCTAGTGCACCATCAGTGATTCCTGAGTGCCAAGCCAGGAATTAGCCCTGAGCACTTTGGGGTATGGCCCCAAACCAAATAATAATAGTAATTCTCCTTTCATAGAGCCCGGCAAGCTACCAAGAGTATCTCACCCACACGGCAGAGCATGGCAAGCTACCCGTGGCGTATTTGATATGCCAAAAACAGTAACAATAAGTCTCACAATGGAGATGTTACTGGTGCCAGATTTCATTCCCCTGACTGAAAGATCCTCCAATATGGCAGCATTAGGAAAGACGAGTAAGGAGAGGCTGCAAAAATCTCAGGGCTGGGACGAATGGAGACATTACTGGCTCCAGCTCGAGCAAATCAATTAATAATGGGATGACAGTGATACAGTGATACAATCTGGCCAGTCCCCATAGTAAACTATGAAGGACACATAGCAAGAGAAGCAGAGGAAGCCAGGGATGTAGCTCAATATTAAAATGCTTGGGGGCTGGAGCAATAGCACAGCTGGTAGGGTGTTTGCCTTGCACGCGACTGACCTGGGTTCAATTCCCAGCATCCCATATGGTCCCCCAAGCACCGCCAGGAATAATTCCTGAGTGCAGAGCCAGGAGTAACCCCTGAGCATTGCTGGGTGTGACCCAAAAAGCAAAATAAATAAATCAATGAATAAATAATAATAATAATAATAATAATAATAATAATAATAATAATAATAATAATGCTTGCTGCTTGATTTACACATGAGGCTCTGGGTTCAAAAGCCAGTATCAGACACAGGTGCGTGTGCATGCACACAACACACACACACACACACACACACACACAAGAGCAAAAGTAGATAAGTAGATGAGGGATAAAATGAACAAATGGTGGGGGGTGGGGCCAGAGAGATCATACAGCAAGTAGGGCATTTGCCTTCAATCCAGGTTAGATTCCTGGCACTAGATACGATCCCCTGAGCCCACCAGCACTAATCCCTGAGTGCAGAGTATTTGCTGGGGATCAAAGCCTTGAGCACCACTGTGAACCCAAAATAAAACAGGAAAAGAAAAGACAGTTTGGGCAAAACGAAGATCCACAAAGGACAAAAAATGTAAATCTGAATGTGAAATGAAACAGCCAGCCAGGGGATATTTTCCAATAAAATGAGCCAGTTCAAGAGCTGGGGCCAAGGCATAAAGGGAGCTGATTCCATGCCTGACACTCTGCAGAGCATGTAGATAAGAGACAGAGATATGAAACAAAGGAATGTGCTTCAAGCGTGTTTTTGCAGGAACATGCTTTGTGGTTTTTTAGGCATGGGAAAAAATTGGCCATTCTCTGGGGCTATTTGTGGCTCTGTGCTCAGGAGTGAGTACTGGTAGTACTCAGGGGACCATGTGGTGCCAGGCATCAAACCAGGGTTGGTGCATGTAAGGCAAGTGCCTTACCTTCTGTATTAGTTCTTCAACCCTGGCAAGGGAACCTTTTTAAATATATTTTTTATTTAGATAATATTGATTTATAACATTATATGTTTCAAGTATATGGTATCTGACGTCATATATGATAACCAGCATAATTTACACCTTTATATATTATGTCAAGATTACAAACCAAACTCTAGTTTTTATCCATCACCATTAGTTCCTTTTACCTATTTGAACCACTCACTATCCTCTTGTCCTTTCAGTAACCATCAGTCTGCTCTCAAGCACAGCACTCTAAGATGCAACCATTGTTTTAAAAAATACTTCCTGTCCTGCCTGGAGGAAGACTATAGTATTTTCAATCCCTGAACATTCGGAAGAATCAGGTGAAAAGTGAGCACAAGTGTTGAAGACTAGCAGGAGCTGGGTTCTGAGAGCAAGCTCAGTAGCTTAGGTCACCCGTCTTACAAGAGTCGGGCCTTGAGTCTGGTGTCAGTGCATGTGCTGAGCAGATCCTGTTAATTCTGTTATTTGAGCCTGGAAGCTCAAATTTGTTGTTGGTGAGTTCTAGTGCTACTAACAATTTCTGACTCCTACCATGGCCAATTGTTTGTGAGCACCACAACTAAAAAGATGGTCAAGCACTATAGCCAGGAGGGAAGTGTGACTCCCTCCCTGCCCAGTTCTCCCCTAGCCCCCACATACATCTGCCATGCAAGCATGTGTACAAGCACAGCAACTAAAGGAGTACAATACTCCAGCCAGCACTAAGGCCAAGTGTGCGAGCACCACAACCTGATAATGCAACCTCCACAGAGAGCCCCAACCAAATGTGCAAGCACCACAACCAAGCATTGTGTGAACAAGTATCATAGCATCATAGCAACATCAGCAGGAGGAGGGGAAGGGGAACTTAAAGATCTACACTAAAACTAACAGAGGTGGGTAGATTACAGGTTTGACTGTAGACTGGGGAAAATGAAGTTAGTAAAAACAGATGAATGGGTATTTTCATGGGAGATGCATGTATAATTTTAGCGGGTTAAATAAAATAGTGAATGTAGGATTACCTGTTCCAGGTCCCTAAACATGATGAACTTTATGTAAACAGAGCTCCTCTCCAAAGACTTGAAATCAGAGACCCTGAATCCTGAATTTCTTTTTAAAAACAAAGACCTCCAGAGGGGCCAGAGTGATATAATACAGTGGGGAGGGTGCTTGCCTTGCATGTGGCCAACACAAGTTTGATCCCTTGAGCAATACCAGGAGTTATTCCTGAGTGCAGAACCAGAAGAAAACCCTGAGCCCCACTGGGTATGGCCCAAGGAAAACAATACAATTTTTTTTAAAAAAAAAAGCAAAAAGGGGGCTGGAGTGATAGCACAGCAGGTAGGGCGTTTGCCTTGCACGCGGCCGACCCGGGTTCAAATCCCAGCATCCCATATGGTCCCCTGAGCACCACCAGGGGTAATTCCTGAGTGCATGAGCCAGGAATGACCCCTGTGCATTGCCGGGTGTGACCCAAAAAGAAAAAAAAGCAAAAAGCCAAAATAAGGCCTCCAGAAAATCCGAAGCATATTATGGATACTGAACTTGTAATTTTAGCAGTTACTAACACCACCCTAGTTCTAATTTAATCACATGGTTTACTGATGTATACCCTAGTCACACCAATATTGTTCTCTAATACAACAGGAAGAGATGAATGTGGTTTTTAGCTGTTGAGAGTAGAACTTTTGACTAAAGACCAGATGAATACCTTCTTCTCATGGAAGTTACATGTATTGAAGTTTTCTGAAGGGCAGAAAAGCATGATTTGGCACCTTTGTTTAATGAACAATCCACTGTGTTCTAGAACATGGAACTTGGTACATTCATAAGGCAGAGTAACACAAAAAATAAGCAAGGCACATAAATGAAATACTTTAAAATATATATATTTTAAAGTAAGTGTCAAGGAGAAAAAGAGTAGAGTTGGGAGACAATCCTGATGAAGCTTTGATGTGGCACTATAAAGTATCTTCCTGCGACATCAAGCCACTGCTTCATTTTCATATTCAGGAAAATGTTATGAGCATCTCTTCAGGATAATCTGAAGAGGAGTCCAAAGTCCCAGAGGGCGAGTAGCCCTGGCTGTCATACCTCAGAAGTGCCCAAGATATGTCAGATATAACAAATCATTCCACCTTGACATTGAGCCATAGCTAATGTTACAATCCCCAGTAAAGAGGAGACAGTTTGGTAATGGGTTCCAGCCATCACTACAGCATTGCAGCAGTTGAATATTCATTTAATTCTTACTTCAATTTTGACTGACATGACAGAATAAGTCCAGGGTTGATTTGACTAATCTCATAAGAGACACCCATGTTTCCCAGAAGATTGTGTATAAAATAGATATTCACTATGGCATCTATAGTCCAGAAAGTTGGCAACAAAACAATATCAGTGACTTATGAGGCTACCTTATGATCTAAAGAGAGAACATTTAATAAACTGCCACTGGTGTTCATGTCAGCAGTACAGATGCCATAGAGAGCCCTATATGCTGTCTTAGCAAAGTCCTTATGCAAGGGTAAGACACAGATTCAATTTTGTTTTAGGTTCCATTTTTAAACCAGTTACATATTTTAAAAGAAGAAAAAGACTTACATTGGGTAAAAATTACACTTAGACTACCCATTCCAGTTGTGGTAGATCTAGAAATAACAAGAGCAGTTACTGTTCTGAGGCATTCTGGGCCACCTCTAAATGATATCTTTCTGCCAACTACTGACTATCTAGGCAGACACATTCACTTGAAAGCTAGACTCCCAAACTACTGCACTTCTAAGTCCTGCTCTCAAGAAATCTTTAAAAATGAGT